>NC_045553.1:4387135-4482458 GCF_009769535.1 Thamnophis elegans
GGGAGCCATTTCTTCGGCTTCACCAGAGCCTGAAGCCAACTCCTTGTCCCAACCAAAACCCCTTTTACGAATTGACTATGAATTCTGCTCATTCACATCCAGCAAAGTCTTTCGAGGGAGGATTTACGGTCACAGACCTTATCTGGCTTGGAGAGCTGCCAGGCCGATCTCTGCAGAACTTGGCAAGGAGCCTCGGAGAGTCACGAACCAATGAAGCGAACTAATGGCCTCCTGCAAACTCCACTCCCGTCGCTCCGCTTTTATTTCCTCTGGGAGGGGCCATTCCCCCGGTGGCCGTACTCCCAAGTCGACCCCTGTTCTTTAGCTCTTCCCTTCGTCTGGCAACTCTGCGCATGCGCACACTGGGAACAGGCTCCAGCTGTTCTTCTGCCTTACTGTTGTCTGACTCTGAAGGCAGCTGATAATTGTCAGATGTCCCTGGTCCTCTCTCTGCCTCCAACACAGAGCCCTCCTCAGAGCCTTCCCCAGACTCCAGGACTGGCCCAGGTCCCTCCCCAACCTCCTCACTGTCCGAATCTGCCACCAGCTCTATTGGTCCCTGGAGGGCCACAACAGTTAAGCACGGCCTGAATGTGAATTTAGTGATGTCTTCTTTGCTCAGCTATGCCACCCAAGTTCCAGAGGGTTTCTTTTGAGGTCGTGAATAACTTCTCGGGAAGCGAGCTGCGGCACCCCAAAACTTTGGCCTCTTCATAACACCCGTCAATTAGAAAAGGGGCCTTCCTCGTTTGGGTCTCCCCAAAATTGACACCCCCTTTCCCCCTCCTCGGCATCCCAGTCAAATCGCACACAAGATTTACATAATTCCGGTTTTATTTCGCCTCTTGGTACAAAACAGTTCCAGCAATTGATTTAAAAAATAATCGTCATCCACATACATTGAATCCTACCCATCGGCCGTCATCTGGTGCAGGAGAAGGAAACAGTGTGTAGCACTCCTCCCCAAATATACATTTTTGTTTACGCCAAGAATTTCTTTTTATTTTTTTAAGTGTTCCTTGGCGCCTCCCCTAACTAACCAAGTTTATGCCACAAAAGGGGAGGGGGAAGTTGGGGGAGGGAGGGTCTTCCTGCACCTCCTTAATAAACCACGGACGCTCCCGTCACCCCAACTTTGGCTTCCTGCAAAAATTAAACTCTTGTGTGTGCTGGGGAAATAAAGAAAAAGGAAAGCCGGATGGCTAACAAGAGGCTAAAAAAATAACAACCCCTAGACGTTAATATTTTCCACGTCGTTTTAGGGAGGGGCCTTAGCATCACGGAGGGATGGAGCCAGAGGTTTTCTGCCACTCCGAGCAACTCAGTTGTAACTTGGGGAAAGTTGCCCCCAACAAAACGAGAGGCCAGCCAAGTTTGTCGCCATTTTGGCTAAAGACGGGTGGGAGCAAAAATAATAATAATAAAGGGGGGATTTTTTTAGTGTCCTGGAAAACGGAGTGCTTTTTAAAAAGAGAAAAACCACAGCGCTGGAATGAGAGAGGAGAGGATGGGCAGCTGAAACCGCTTGCAAAAAATCATATGCAAATATCGGAATGTTCGGCCAGCGCTCCTTCTGGTCCAGAACCAGGGGGGGCGGGTAGCGGCGGGGGAGGAAATCAGCATTTCTGGTCCGTACAGCATATGGGGGATTTGGTCACACAAAACAAGACGCCGTGGCTAAAGCAGGAAAGGAATTCTTTTTAGCGGGCTGACTTTGAGCAGCGGCCCCGAGGAGAGAAGCGTTCGCGCCTTGGATATGCCGTCTCTGCGAGCGGAAATGGGTCCCGCGGTGGGCCGCGCGGGGGAGCGGAAGGACAAACAGGGCCGCCAAGTCAAAATTCTTCCTGCGCAACGAGACAGAACGAGGCAGGGAGTTAGGGTCCCCCCCCCCCCGCCTAACTCCGTCCGCTCAACTTAGAGCTCCCCGCCCCCCTAACCGGGGCGCCAAGGTGACGGTCGCGTCTGGAGAACCTTGTTGCTGGGGTGAAGCTCCGGATGGGACTACAGCTCCCATCGCTTGGGCTTGGTTGTGACAAGAGCCGGTGGTAGGTTTTTGGAAGTCGCCAGAGAGGGGCCGAGAGGTAGTAGCATCTGAGAGAGAAGACCAACAGGTTCTCCGCTCACGGGTGGATCGAGGGTGGAATGTTAAGACTCGAGGGTGAAGGGCAATTAGACGCAGGGAAAGTGGGACACAGTCCCCCGCCCCCTGGGAGAGGAATCAAGGAGCTTTTTGCCCTTCCTCCCACCGAGGAAGAGGAGGGCAGGGTCAGAGTTAAAGGGACGGCCTCCATTTATTCCTAGACTGAGCCAAACCCACACCTGTAATTTAGTGATCTATAGGTAGCCCACCTCCCTTTCCTATGTTTCTATACCTGTGTGATTCTGGCCAATCTAACCTTTTCCCCTGAAGCAAAGGGAGGGGGGCACCTCAGTGGTCCCCAGGCCTCGAGAATGTCTCCCCCCGCCAGAGCAGAGGACAGCAGAGACACTCCAACCAGGGGTGCCAAACTCATACAGGATTCCTTCCTTCGGCCATCGGAAGGCCTAATACTTACCCGCCTGCCTTCCGACAAATTGCTCTCCCCCCTCCATACAAACCCAGCTGCCCTTTTCCTATCAAGAGAGTCTCACTGGGACAGTCTGGGAGAAGGGAGAGGGGTGTGTGTGTGTGTGTGTGTGTGTGTGTGCGCGCGATATATCTAGAAAGTGCAATCCCCACCCCTACAGATAGGTGTCCTCGCTCTCCTGGGAACTAAGGCTCTCCTTGGACCGATGGAGAGGGGAAGAGTCGGGCTCCAGCAAAGATCCGTTTTCTTCGGGGAGAGGGCCGTTGGCTTGGTGGCCGGCGGTTACCGGCCCTTTGGGGGCGCCCTTCCGCGGCTTGCTCTTGCGGCCCTTGGGGGAGAGGGTGGCCCCGGGGGGCAGGATGATGGAAGGAGAGGGCTCCAGGGCTCCGTGGGGGTACGGCTCAGAGTCCCTGATGGCCTTGGCGCCGTGGAAGCGGGGAGGGCACTTGCATTGCAGCTCTCCGTGGGTCTCCTTCCACTTCTTCAGCTGGATCAGGTGTTCCCGCTCGATGTGGCGCTCCGTCACTGGCAACTCTATGACCTTGGAGGAACAAAAAAAGAGGTGGGCATCCAGGTGGTTTCCCCAAACTTGGACAGACGCCGGAAACACTGATGCCAGCATGTAAATAACTCATCCGCCCCAAGCTTCCCTCCCAAAACATGTCCAGTTCCCTATTCTTCTAAGGATGTCGAATCAGAGAATCCTAAGGCTGGAAGGGACCTTGGAGGTCTTCTAGTCCAACCCCCTGCTCCAGCATAGCTGGCTGGGGAATTCTGGGAGTTGAAGTCCCCAAGGTTGAGAAACACTGCTCTAGACCTTTTCAAACTGGTGGCTGACTAGTCTTTTTCCAAAAAACCCTCTAGCTATGAAATATAATTTTACTTTTATTCTGCTTTATATATTTATGTATTCAATTCTTGTACGTATTTCATCCTCTAATTATTGTATAGCTGCACAGTGGTTAAGAGCGCAGTACTGCAGGCTACTTCAGCTGTCTGCTAGCTGCAGTTTGGCAGATCGAATCTCACCAGGCTCAAGGTTGACTCGTCCTTCCGTCCTTCCGAGGTGGGTAAAACGAGGACCCGGATTGTTGGGAGGACAAGAGGCTGACTCTGTAAACCGCTTAGAGAGGGCTGTAAAGCACTGCGAAGTGGTCTGTAAGTCTTAAGTGCTAAGTTGGGAAGGAAGGAAGAGGAAGGAAGGAAGAGGAGGGAGGGAGGGAGGGTGGTGAGACCCCTCCTGAAGAAACCGTCCTTGGATCCAGCTGTCCTTAATAACTACCGTCCAGTCTCCAACCTCCCCTTTGTGGGGAAGGTTGTAGAGAAGGTGGTGGCCCTCCAGCTTCAGCGTACCTTGGAGGAAGCTGACTATCTAGACCCCTTCCAGTCTGGCTTCAGGCCCGGTTACAGCACAGAAACCGCTTTGGTCGCATTGACCGATGATCTCTGGAGAGCTAGGGATGGAGGCCGCGCTTCCATCCTGGTTCTCCTTGACCTCTCAGCGGCTTTCGATACCATCGACCATGGTATCCTTCTGCGACAACTGCGGGAGATAGGGGTGGGTGGCACTGTTTTGCAGTGGTTCTCCTCCTACCTCTCGGACAGGTCGCAGTCGGTGTTGGTAGGGGGGCAGAGATCGTCCCTGAGGCCCCTAACTTATGGGGTGCCGCAGGGTTCGGTCTTATCGCCCCTGCTATTTAACATATACATGAAACCGCTGGGTGAGATCATTCGGAGGCACGGGATAAAATACCACCAATATGCGGACGATACACAGTTGTATCTGTCCGCCCCGTGCCAACTCAATGAAGCGGTGTACGTGATGAACCGGGGTCTAGAAGCCGTTAAAGACTGGATGAGAGCAAACAAGCTGATACTCAACCCAGACAAGACCGAGTGGCTGTTGTGTTTTCCTCCCAAAAATTTGACCAACGTACCATCACTCAGTTTGGGGGGACAAAATTTATACCCCTCAGACAGGGCCCGCAACTTGGGAGTCCTCCTGGATCCACAGCTGAGTTTCGACCACCATCTTTCAGCTGTGACCAGGAGGGCATTTGCCCAGGTTCGCCTGGTGCGCCAGTTGCGGCCCTACCTGAATCGGGAGGCCCTCACAACAGTCACTCGTGCCCTTGTGACCTCTAGGCTGGAATACTGCAACGTGCTCTACATGGGGCTGCCCTTGAAGAGCATCCGGCGACTTCAGCTAGTCCAGAATGCGGCCGCGCGAGTGATTGTGGGCGCACCACGGTTCGCCCACATAACACCGATCCTCCGTGAGCTGCGCTGGCTACCTGTCGATCTCCGGGTGCACTTCAAGGTCCTACTCACCACTCATAAAGCGCTCCATGGTAGTGGATCTGGCTATTTGAGAGACCGCCTTCTGCCAATTACCTCCCTGCGTCCCATCAGATCGCACAGGGTAGGCCTCCTCCGTATTCCATCCGCCAGTCAGTGCCGACTGGCGACTACGCGGAGGAGAGCCTTCTCTGTTGCGGCTCCGACGCTATGGAACAATCTCCCCGTGGAGATTCGTACCCTCACCACCGTCCAGGCCTTCCGCACAGCCCTCAAGAGCTGGCTAGCCCGTCAGGCCTGGGGATAAGTTTTACTTTCGCCCCTCCCGAATGTCGAGTGAATGTTGTGTTTTACTGTTTAATTTATTCTCGTTCGCACTTTTTTTTTTTATTTATCCTACACTCCCATTCCCCTTTTACTGTAAGCCGCCCTGAGTCCCCTCAGGGAAAAGGGCGGCCTATAAATGTATAATAAATACCCCCCAAAAAAAAAAAAAAAACCCAGGGAGGGAGGGAGGGAGGGAGGGAGGGAGGGAAGGAAGGAAGGAAGGAAGGGCGGGCCATGGTGGTGCAGTGGTTAGAGTGCAGAACTGCAGGTTACTTCTGCCGACTGCCAGGAGTTCGGTCCTGACTGGCTCAAGGTTGACTCAGCCTTCCCTCCTTCCAAGGTTGGTGAAATGAGGACCCAGATTGTTGGGGGCAAAAGGCTGACTCTGTAAACCACTTAGAGAAGGCTGTAAAAGTATTATGAAGTGGTATATAAGTCTAAGGACTATTGCTATTGGCCTTCCTTCCTTCCTTCCTTCCTTCCTCTTTCTTTCTTTCTTTCTTTCTTTCTTTCTCCTGACAGCCTTCCATTCTTCCAAGGTGGGTAAAATGAGGAGCCAGATTGTTGGGGGCAAAAGGCTGATTCTGTAAACTGTTTAGAGAGGGCTGTAAAAGCACTATGAAGTGATATATAAGTCTAAGAGCTATTGCTATTGGCCTTCCTTCCTTCCTTCCTTCCTTCCTTCCTTTCTCTTTCTTTCTTTCTTTCTTTCTTTCTTTCTTTCTCTCTTTCTTTCTCCTGACTCAGCCTTCCATTCTTCCAAAGTGGGTCAAATGAGGACCCAGATTGTTGGGGAGCAAGAGGCTGCATTTGTAAAGTGCTTAGAGAGGGCTGTGAAAGCACCGTGAAGATATAAGTGCTATTGCTATTTTACCCTACTCTCATTTTAAATTGTTTGTTTAGAATTTTACTGGTAATATGTGTCTGAATTTGTAAATTGATATGGCCTATAGGCTAATCAATCAATCAATCAATCAAGGCCAAAGGGAAGCAGCATGCTCCCTCCCACATGTGGGTGCTTTGACAAAACACTCCTTCCTCTGGCTCAGCTGATCAGGGAGGAGAGCTTGTGGTTTAGAGCAATGGTTCTCAAACTGTGGGTCGGGACACCTTTGGGGGGTCAAAGACCCTTTCACAGGGGTCGCCTAAGACCTTCGGAAAATATTTTTGAAAAAATACAGAAAACATAAAATAATTATGATTGGGGATGACCACAACATGAGCAAAAATGCAACAAACACACACACACACACACACACACACATATATATATATACACACACACACATATACATATATACATACATACAAAAATCTAATAGATACATATATACATACACACCCTACTCCTGACTCCTGGGTTTTTGCACCCGACGTCTAGCTATAACAGAAGAGGAGAGTGGCATCCGGCTGAACCAGTTTTACCTCTTGCACAAGGAAAGCCTCCTGCATGATTTTGGGGTTCAGTGCTCTCAGCTGCTCCATCGTCTCGTACTGCCCTTGGCAGGATCTCAACTTCTCTGAGGAACCCAAGGTGTATTTCAGGAGGACAAGGCCCACTCGGAAGATGATCTTGACGCCTGTGAAGAGAGGACGGGAAATGGAAGGTAACAACGTTTAAATCCCATCCCTTTCAAGCTAGTCCTCGAACCTACAACTACTCATTTAGTCACCAAAGTTACAATGCGCTCTGGGGGGAAAAAGAGACCTGGGACTGTTTTTCCCACACTTATAACTGTTTTTCCACACTTACGACCGTTGTAGCATCCCCAATAGAGACGTGATCAAAATTCAGAAGCTTGGCAACTGGCATGTACTCAGAGATGGTTGCCATCAAAATTTAAGGCTCAAAAGAAGAAGGGGGGGGGGTCAAGCTATTCCCCAAAGCACCCAGGGAGGCAGGAGATGCAGCAATGGATGGAAACTAGTCAAGGAGAGAAGCAACCTGGAATTAAGGAGAAGCTTCTTAACGTTCGCCAGTGGAACTGCTTGCCACCAGAAGTTGTGGGTGCTCCATCACTGGAGGCTTTCAAGAAGAAAGTGAACTGCCACTTGTCTTGATAGGGCAGGGGGTTGGACTAGAAGACCTCCAAGGTCAAAGAGGATGAGGAGACTGGAGGCCAAAACATATGATGAACAGTTGCAGGAACTGGGCATGGCTAGTCTAGGGAAGAGATGGACCAGTGGAGACAGGAGAGCATCTTCCAATATTTGAGGGGCTGCCACAGAGGGGAGGAAGGGGGTCCAGCTATTCTCCAAAGCATCTTTGAAGGCCAGACATGGAACAATGGATGGAAACTGATCAAGGAGAGATTCAACCAGGAAATAAGGAGGAATTTCCTGACAATGAGAACCATCAACCCATGGAACAGAAGTTGCCTTCAGAGGTTGTGGGAGCTTCATCCCTGGAAGCTTTAAATAAAAGACTGGACTGCCATCTGTCAGAAAAGGTGTAGAGTCTCTTGCTTGGGTGGGGGGTTGGACTAGATGATCTCCAACGTCCCTTCCAACTCTGCTAATCTGAATCTATCTAAGATGATCAAAGGCCTGGAGGCTCAAACATAAGAAGAACGGTTGCAGGAACTGGGCATGGCTGGTCTAGTGAAGAGAAGGACCAGGGGAGACATGAGAGCATCTTCCAATATTTGAGGGGCTGCCACAGAGAGGAGGGGAGGTCAAGCTATTTTCCAAAGGCCCCAAAGGCCAGACAAGGAAGAATGGATGGAAACTGACCAAGGAGAGATTCAACCTGGAAATAAGGAGGAATTTCCTGACAGTGAGAACAATCAACCCATGGAACAGAAGTTGTGGGAGCTTCATCCCTGGAAGCTTTCAAGAAGAGACTGGACTGCCATCTCTCAGAAATGGTGTAGGGTTTCCTGCTTGGGAGGGGGGTTGGATTAGATGACCCACAAGGTCCCTTCCATCTCTGTTACTTTGTTAAAAACTGCAACTACAACGCTAGCCACCAGGGGGCACTGCCGCTGTCCCAAAGTTTCCTGCTTGCTTGCTAAAGTTGGCGCTCAATAACATCCTCAATGCTTTGCTGACCTAGATTTGCAGCTCCAGGGGATTTACGCGTCTGCGTGGCCAGCTGGGCAGAGGGAAAAGCCACAGGGCAGAGGCCGGAAAAGGGCCAGCGCACGAAGAAGTAGGGCAGAGTCACTCCCCACTGGAATCTGTCCGGGACAGCAACTGAGATCAGGGAGGGAAGGATTGGCAGAGGAGACACCTTGGCTCTCTGGGACACCTGGAGACAACAGGTGGGGAGTTCCAGAGGGCTGTTGTGGCTCGCCAGTGGCCAGCGGAGCTGGCAGCCGATTTAGAGAGTGAGGAGGGTTGGGGAGGAACCTGGGCCGGTCCTGGAGTCTGGGGAAGGCTCGGACGAGGGCTCTGCGTTGGAGGCAGAGAGGGGGCCAGGGCCGTATGCCAGTTATCAGCTGCCTTCAGACAGCAGTGAGGCAGAAGAACAGCTGGAGCCTGTTTCCAGTGTGCACAGGTGCAGAATTGCCAGAGGAAGGGAACAGCTAAAGAACAGGGGTCGACTCGGGAGTGAGGCCACAGGTGGATGGTGAATGGCCCCTCCCAGAGGGAATAAAAGCGGAGCGAACAGGCCCCAGCAATTAGTCTCATTGTGGCCTTCCAGATGTCATGGCTGCAATGCTGAACACCGAGAACACCGAGAAGCAACCTCCTCCAGAGGCATCTCCCAAATGGGGCTGGAACACGTCCCGTCCCCAGCCCACCACAAAGACTGGAAGAAGCCCCCCCCCCCCCCCCCAGTACCTTCGCAGAAGAACATATCCCAGACTCTCAGCACGGAGCTCCAGGGCAGGGTCCTTGAGAAGGCACACATGAACCACTCCGTCATGTACAGGATGGGGTCGATCTTCTGCTTGCTGAGGTGCTTGTAAGCCGGTGGGGAGACTCTCGGCAGCAGCGAGAAGAGAATCTCGCCGTCCAGCTGGATGGCCTCCTGCGCGGAAGGAGAAAGAGAAGGGAAGGTCTTGGATCGGGCTGAGCAGGAGGGCTGACTCTGTCTCGGCCACGTTCGCCAGCTGTCAATCTGCCATGAACTACCTTCGCTAGAGGGAGACGGGAGGGAGGGGAAAGTGAAACTAACGTTGATGGGAAGAAGCAAAGCCTCAAGGTCATAAACCTGGGAGAAGAAAGCAAGACCATTGCTCAAATATAGCACTAGCCCTGATGACGTTACCTACTTAGGGTCATGAAACGTCCTCAAGAAAACAAGCAATCTCAGAGCACCAAAGACCCCCCTCATTTCAACCCTGAGCTACAAGTATTGTTCTTTTTTGGTTACTCAAATATAATTGGACAATACAGGGCCAGGGGAGGAGAGGAACTGGATGGGGAAAGGTTAACAGGGCAATTTTGGCGCGCGAACTTCAGTTCTGGCTTTGCTGTACTGTAATCCACCTGGCTCTTGGTAAAAGTATGCCTTTCGCTACAAATGGAATCAAGGGTCTTCCTTTGCTAAGGGACCAAGTTGGGGCAGGTCTGACACAACCCATTCCCGCACTGTTTCCTCGCTCTTCTGAAACAAGCACACCTCCATCAGGGTCTGAGGCAGGGGTCTCCCAACTCGGCAACTTTAAGACTTGTGAACTTTTTGGTGGGGAATGCTGGGAGTTGAAGTCCACAAGTCTAAAAGCTGTCAAATTGGAGACCCGACACCCCACCCCACCCCACCCCACCCCACCCCGGTCTATAGGAAACACTCACCAGCTTCTCGCTGTAGTAGCCAGGAAGATATTTCTCACATATTTGCACAAGACACCAGAACGCTTGCTGCAGAGAGAGAGGGAGAGGGAGAGAGGGAGAGAGAGAGAGGGAGAGAGAGAGAGGGAGAGAGAGAGGGAGAGAGAGAGAGAGAGAAGAAAATATTATTAGTCCAACATAATTGAGTTTGTCCTGAAGGAGAGGAAAGAGAGCAATTCTCAAACTTGACAACTTGAAAGATGTGTGGACTTCAACTAACTGCTAAGTCTAATTTTGCTTAGCGATGAAGATGTTGGCCTCAGCTGTGGTTTTAAGTTGAGGACTACTGTGGATAGGGTAGGGTATAGGCAAGGAGAATAGAAAATAGGAGCAGAAGAGAATGCAGAAGAGAAGAGGAGAATAGAAAATAGGAATAGAATGCAGAGTAGAAGAGAATAGAAAATAGAAGCAGAATAGAATAGGAGGGGAGAATAGAAAATAGGAATAGAGAGAAGAGAATGAAGAGAATAGGAGAGGAGAATAGAAAACAGGAGCAGAAGAGAAGAGGAGAATAGAAAATAGGAGTAGAATGCAGAATACAAGAGAAGAGGAGAATAGAAAATAGGAGCAGAATAGGAGAGGAGAATAGAATAGAAAATAGGAATTGAATGCAGAATATAAGAGGAGAATAGAAAATAGAAGCAGAAGAGAATAGGAGAAGAGAATAGAAAACAGGAGCAGAAGAGAAGAGGAGAATAGAAAATAGGAATAGAATGCAGAATAGAAGAGGAGAGGAGAAAATAAAATAGGAATAGAATGCAGAATAGAAGAGAATAGAAAATAGAAGCAGAATAGAATAGGAGGGGAGAATAGAAAATAGGAATAGAGAGAAGGGAATGAAGAAGAGAATAGGAGGGGAGAATAGAAAACAGGAGCAGAAGAGGAGAATAGAAAATAGGAATAGAACGCAGAATACAAGGGAAGAGGAGAATAGAAAATAGGAGCAGAATAGAAGAGGAGAATAGAAAATAGGAATAGAATGCAGAAGAGAAGAGAGAAAAGGGAACAGAAAATAGGAATAGAATGCAGAAGAGAAGAGGAGAATAGAAAATAGGAGCAGAATAGAATAGGAGAGGAGAATAGAAAATAGGAATAGAATGCAGAATATAAGAGGAGAATAGAAAATAGGAGCAGAATAGAATAGGAGAGGAGAATAGAAAATAGGAATAGAAAGAAGAGAATGAAGAAGAGAATAGGAGAGGAGAATAGAAAATAGGAATAGAAAGAAGAGAATGAAGAAGAGAATAGGAGAGGAGAATAGAAAATAGGAATAGAAAGAAGAGAATGAAGAAGAGAATAGGAGAGGAGAATAGAAAATAGGAATAGAATAGAATGCAGAAGAGGAGAGGAAAGGGGAGAGGAGAGGAGGGGACAGGACAGGACAGGAGAGCTGGAAGGAACCTTGGAGGTCTTCTAGTCCAACCCCCTGCTCAAGCAGGAGACCCACTCCTCCAACTTTTATTTTTACAGCAGGAAATCCAGTCCCGGCTATTTTTACTCTCAGCGGGAGAGAATAACAACTCGATAGAGGCTACTACAGCCTAGCCCAGCCAGAGGAAGAGCAATAGGAAGGCCACGTCCAGAGGGAGAAGACCCGGGACGGAGCATCCGTAAGAAGAATTCTAGCGCACCTCGGCGGGCATGTGCATCAGCAGCACCGCAGCTATGGGCGCCTGGGCCTGGCAGTACCCTTCCTCCGGCCGATACAGAGTGTAGGCTTTCAGGACCCGGAATAAATCTTGTTGCCTGTAGAGGGGAAGAAAGGTGGGGAAAAAAAGCAAATTATTGAAGGGAAAGGAGGGAAAGATCAGACAGAACCATTTACAAGTTGAGTTCAGACTGTCCGCCGGGGAGTTTGAAGTTTAGTTCAGGGGTCCCCCAACCTTTCGGACCTCAGTAGATCTGCAAATTTCCAGCCTTTTGAGAGAACGAGGCCCGTTCCACCCGCAAATCTTGGGATGAGGTCAAGCCTCAAAGATGCCTCTCACAAAAGGGGCATTGACCAGAGCTGTACAAAGCCTCGCTGAGAAGAACTTTCCGTCCATCGGAATTCAATCAGAGAATTGCAGGATCAAATGTTCCGCCACGGAAAACGCTTTCCCATCAGTTCCACAGTTTAATGGGCTTGTGCATTGCCTGAACACATGTTTCCATCCCTGTTTATTTGTCTGTCTGTCTACTGTATTTTTCTACCGTATCTTTCTTTCTTTCTTTCTTTCTTTCTTTCTTTCTTTCTTTCTTCTTTCTTTTCTTTCTTTCTTTCTTTCTATCATCTATCTATCTATCTATCTATCTCTACCCTATCTATCTACCGTATCTACCGTATCTATCTATCTCTATCATATCTATCTCTATCTATCTCTCTCTCTCTCTCTCTCTCTCTCTATCTATCTATCTATCTATCGCTACTGTATCTATCTATATCTACTGTATCTATCTATATCTACCGTATCTACCGTATCTCTCTCTCTCTCTCTCTCTATCTATACCCTATCTATCTATCTATCTGTCTGTCTGTCTGTCTGTCTCTACCCTATCTATCTATCTATCTATCTCTACGCTATCTATCTATCTCTCTCTCTCTCTCTCTCTCTCTCTATCTATCTATCTATCTATCTATCTATCTATCGCTACTGTATCTATCTATATCTACCGTATCTACCATATCTCTCTCTCTCTATCTATCTATCTATACCCTATCTATCTATCTATCTGTCTGTCTGTCTGTCTGTCTCTACCCTATCTATCTATCTATCTCTACGCTATCTATCTATCTATCTATCTATCTATCTATCTATCCATCCATCCATCCATCCATCCATCCATCCATCCATCCATCCATTCACCCACCCACCCACCCACCCACATACATACATACATACATACATACATACATACCTCTCTATCTACCTACATTCCTTCCTACCTACCTACCTTCCTACCTACAAATCTAAAATCCAGAGCAAGCAGACGAGAAGAAAACACAGGGGAAGGAATAACAATTTGCTCCAAAAAGCCAACACAGTTCTAGGCTGCATCAACAGAGGGATAGAATCAAGATCACGTGAAGAGTTAATACCACTTTATAATGCCTTGGTAAGGTCACACTTGGAATCCTGCATCCAGTTTTGGTTGCCACAGTGTAAAAAAACATGTAGAGACTCTGGAAAGAGTGCAGAGAAGAGCAACAAAGAGGATTAGGGTTGGACTAGATGACCTCCAACGTCTTTTCCAACTCTGTTAATCTGAATCTATCTTAGATGATCAAAGGCCGGGAGGCTCAAACATAGGACGAATGGTTGCAGGAACTGGGTATGTCTAGTTTAATGAAAAGAAGGACTAGGGGAGACATGACAACAGAGTTCCAATATCTCTGGGGCTGCCCCAAAGAAGAGGGAGTCAAGCTATTCTCCAAGGCGCCTTCAGGCAGGACAAGAAGCAATGGGTGGAAACTAATCAAGGAGAGAAGCAACTTAGAACTAAGGAGGAATTTCCTGACAGTCAGAACAATTAATCAGTGGAACAACTTGCCTCCAAAAGTTGTGAATGCTCCAACCTCGCCATTTAACCAGGACAGTATAAGATCTCCTGCCTTGAGCAGGGGGTTGGACTAGGAGATCTCCAAGGTCCCTTCCAACTCTGTTATTTTGTTAAGCAACCAAGACACTAAGAACACAATTGCATACCTTTGCTTGGGTTTCTACAAATGACACTAAAAGACTCGATGCCTCCAGTTATGAAAAGGAGATTAGTAACGGGACAGTTTCAACAGCTATGCATTTGCATAAGCTGCTTTCTAAATCCTTGGCTTGCCATTTCCAATACTCGATAAGCTGGGCAAAACCATCTCTCCTTTTCATCCGTCCTGAATTGCCCCCGAGTTAGAGGACACGATCAAGGGAGGGACGGAGGGAACGGGAAATGGAAGGAGAAGGAAAGGAAGGAGACAGGAAGGAGGGAAGGTGAAACGGGAAGGGGAAAGAGGAGAGGAAGGAAGGAGATAGGAGGGAGGGAGAGAGGGAAGGAGAAATGGAAGGAGAAGGAAAGGAAGGAGACAGGAAGGAGGGAAGGTGAAACGGGAAGGGGAAAGAGGAGAGGAAGGAAGGAGATAGGAGGGAGGGAGAGAGGGAAGGAGAAATGGAAGGGGAAGGGGAGGAAGAGAGGAAGGAGATAGGAGGGAGGGTAGGAAGGGAGGGGGAGGGGAAATGGAAGGGAAGAAAGGAGATAGGAGGGAGGGGAAAAGAAGGAAAGAAGGGAAGAGGAGGGGAGGAGGAAAGAGAAGGAAGGGAGGGGAAACGGGAAATGGAAGGAGAAGGAAAGGAATGAAGGAGGAGGGAGGGAGAGAGGGAAAGAGAAATGGAAGGGGAAGGGGAGGAAGAGAGGAAGGAGATAGGAGGGAGGGTAGGAAGGGAGGGGGGAGGGAAGGGGAAATGGAAGGGAAGAAAGGAGATGGGAGGGAGGGAGGGGAAAAGAAGGAAAGGAAGAGGAGGGGAGGGGAGGAGGAAAGAGAAGGAAGAAAGGGAGGGAGGGGAAATGGGAAGGAAAGGAAGGAGATAGGAGGGAGGGAGGGAGAGAGGGAAGGAGAAATGGAAGGGGAGAAAGAGAGGAAGGAGATAGGAGGGAGGGAGAGGGGGAAGGAGAAGGGGAAGAGGAAGGGAAGGAAGAGAGGAAGGAGATAGGAGGGAGGGTAGAAAGGGAGGGGGAGGGAAGGGGAAATGGAAGGGAAGAAAGGAGATGGGAGGGAGGGGAAAAGAAGGAAAGAAGGGAAGAGGAGAGGAGGAAAGAGAAGGAAGAAAGAGAGGGAGGGGAAACGGGAAGGGAAGGAAGAGAGAAGGAAGGAGATAGGAATGGGAAGGAGGGGGAATGAAGGAAGGAAAGGGGGGGAGGAGAGGAGAGGAGGAAAGAGAAGGAAAAAAGGGAGGGAGGGGAAACAGGAAGGAAGAGAGAAGGAAGGAGATAGGAATGGGAAGAAGGGGGAATGAAGGAACGAAAGGGAGGGGAGGAGAGGAGAGGAGGAAAGAGAAGGGAGGGAGGCAGCTCTATTCTTCCTGCCCCATGCCCGACTCAGTTGCAGCTTTAACAGCTGCCTGCCACGCAGACAGGAAAGTTGAAGGCCCAGCCACAGTCCTGAGGTCTGAGGCCACAGGCCACGATGCTAGAGTGGAAAGGACCCCTCCCCCCGTGTTAACCCGAAAGGCAGGGGGTGGGCAGAGCCACTTACCCGTGGCCTCCTCGAGCAGCAAACATCTCGTGGAATGGAAACTGGCGGTGGAGATCGCGCTCAATCACGTCCAGCCACTTGGGCTCCCCGACAGCCAGGTCCAGCTCCTGCAAACCCAAAGGAATGAGAGCTTCATTGGTCTCTTTAGGAAATGTAGGGCTCTTCCTTCTCACTACCAAGCGACTCTGGGAGGCCCCCCCAGGCCATCAATAACAGTACGAAAGGATTACGAGATTTAAGAGCATCGAAACATCAGGCATGGGAAGAAGGAAAACGTTAACAACGAAGTAGGTGGAACAGTCCTGCAATTTTAGGGTGGGGAAAATACAGAACGAAACAGAACAAATGAATAGAATAGAATAGAATAGATAGAGAATAGAGTAGAATAGATAGAGAATAGAGTAGAATAAATAGAGAATAGAATAGAATAGAAAGAGAATAGAATAGAAAGAAAATAGAATAGAATAGAATAAATAGAGAATAGAATAGAATAGAAAGAGAATAGAATAAATAGAGAATAGAATAGAATAAATAGAGAATAGAATAGAATGGAGAATAGAATAGAAAGAATAGAACAGTAGAATAGAATAAATAGAATAGAGAATAGAATAAATAGAAAATAGAATAGAGAATAGAATAGAATAAATAGAGAATAGGATACAAAATATAATAGAATAAATAGAGAATAGAATAGAATAGAAAGAGAATAGAAAGAGAATAGAATAAATAGAATAAAATAGAATAGAATAAAGAGAGAATAGAATAGAGAATAGAATAGAATAAATAGAGAATAGAATAAATAGAGAATAGAATAGAAAGAGAATAGAATAGCAGAATAAATAGAATAGAGAATAGAATAAATAGAAAATAGAATAGAGAATAGAATAGAATAAATAGAGAATAGAATAGAATAGAAAGAATACAATAGAAAGAATAGAATAGAGAATGGAATAGAATAAATAGAGAATAGAATAGAGAATAGAATAGAGAATAGAATAGAAAATAGAATAGAATAAATAGAGAATAGGATACAAAATATAATAGAATAAATATAGAATAGAAAGAGAATAGAATAAATAGAATAAAATAGAATAAATAGAGAATAGAATAGAGGATAGAATAGAATAAATAGAGAATAGAATAAATAGAATAGCAGAATAGAATAAATAGAAAATAGAATAGAGAATAGAATAGAATAGAGAATAGAATAGAATAAAAAGAATAGAATAGAATAGAATAATAGAATAGAGAATAGAATAGAATAAAAAGAATAGAATAGAATAGAATAATAGAATAGAGAATAGAATAAAAAGAATAGAATAGAATAGAATAATAGAATAGAGAATGGAATAGAATAAAGAGAGAATAGGATAGAAAGAGAATAAAGAGAATAAAATAGAAAATAGAATAGAGAATAGAATAGAATAAATAGAGTAGAATAGAATAGAATAGAATAGAATAGAACACCTTTACTGTCAGGTGGTCCTCGACTTACGATCGCAATTGGGACCAAGATTTCTGTCGTTAGGTGAGGCATTTAAGTGAGCTTTGCCCTGTTTTACGACTTTTTTTTTTGCCTCGGCTGATAAACGAATCACTGCAGCCGATACGTTAGCAACCCGCCTGCTGAGTGCACCTGGCCTCCCCCTTGACTTCGCCTGACAGAAGGTCCCAAAAGGCCTAACTCCCCCACCCCCCACCGCGAGACACTGCAACCGTCGTAAATGCGAGTCAGTTGCCAAGCGTCCGAATTCCGATCACGTGGCCCTTGCGGGGATGCTGCAACGGTCGTTAAGCGTGAGAAACCATCCCGAGTCCCTGTTCCCGGTGCCGTCGCAACTTCGGTCACTTAATGAACCGTCGTTAAGTTGAGGACTACCTGCCGAACCTTCCCCCCCCCCCACCACCTCCTTCTTTTCATTCGCCAAAGCGCCTTACGTCAAACCGTCCAGGGTTCTGTTCCAGCTTGACTTTGCCCCCCGAAAGGTACTGCCACGCCCGGCCACGTAGAGAAGGGGGTATTCCTTTCTGGCACCTCAGACGGATCTGGAAAAGGAGAGAAGGGGGCACGGATGAGCGGCAGGGCTGAAACGCATGCACGCACACAAACACACACTTTTAAAAGTAAAAGGGTTTGTAAAAAAGCTAAAGCCTTGTGGATTAAAATATGGTGGATTATTTAAAATACTTTTAAAAAGAGGATAAAGTTCTTTTTAAGTTCAATGTAAAGATGTTATCAATTTTCTATTCTTTTTTCCAACATATTTTAGACCAGTGTTTCTCAACATTGGCAACTTGAAGATGTCCGGACTTCAACTCCCAGAATTCCCCAGCCAGCATTCGCTGGCTGGGGAATTCTGGGAGTTGAAGTCCGGACATCTTCAAGTTGTCAACGTTGAGAAACACTGTTTTAGACTGTTTTTGTTAAAGATTTATACCGTGTATGGGTTCTGGGAAATCGGGGGAGGGAAGTTTGGGGGGAGAATGTATATTAGGCTTGACGAGGGGTGTTAGATTTTAAAGTAATATGATTGCACATGTATACTGTCTTCTCTTATTTTTTCTTTAAAACTAAGATACGTTAAGTATATTGATATGGAAGCATAAATACCATCAACATAGAATGGAGTTTGCTCAGAAGCTGAAATACACCAATGAGAAGAAGAGTGAGAAACATAAGAGAGAAGAAAGATGGGAAGAGAGGGATAGGAGAGAGGGTAAGGGGGGAAGATGAGGAGGATAAGGAGGAGTGGAATGTAGAGAGAGGAGAAGGAGAAAGGAAGGGGAAGTAGAGTAGAAAAGGATGATGGAGGGAAGAAAGGAGGTAGGAGAGAGGTAGAAGAAAGAGGTGTATGGAGAGCAGAATAATGGGTTTTTATCTTTCTGGGCGTTGATGACAAGAGGAACTGATGTAATTACTACTTAATACAATAGGATATGGGCTATGTAATAGTATACATGTGATTATACATTATGAAAATGGAAAATAAAAAAAAGTATATTTCAAAAAAAATAAAAATAAAAAATAAAGAGAGGATAAAGTTCACTTCTCAGTTTTTTTTGCTAGGTATAATTACAGACTGCACAGTTATAGAGTAACTTGATTCTGAATTTAATAATGGCAACAAGATTGCTGGGAGAAGGAAGAATTATTATTCAAGAATGGACGTTAAAAGTAGTAAACTTAGCAGAGATGGCTAAAATTGCAGTATATTGGAAAGATTATTCAGATGAGAAATACCAGCTGGAATGGAGAAGATGGATTGACTACATTCAAAGTAAACACTGGACTAAGGAACTTCAATTAGTTTATGAATGAACAGTGAATGTTATAATTTATTCCAAATTTAGCTTAATAAAAGGGGAGTTAAAGCACAAGAGGGAGGGAGGATGTTATAGTTAGTTAGCTTATGTTAGTGTATGATTGTTAAATGTTTATACCCTGTATTTTGCTCTGGGAGGTTGGGGGCAGGGAGGGGTGGCAGGGTTGGGGTGGAGGGAGGGAAGGGGAAATGTTTGTAAAATTTATTAAAACTTTTCAATAAAAAAAGTAAAAGCAAATCAGTGTCACATTTTCCCAATTCTCTCTTTCTCTCTCTCCCTCCCTCCCTCCCTCTCCCTCCCTCCCTCCCTCTCCCTCTCCCTCTCTCTCTCTCTCCCTCCCTCTCTCTATCCCTCCCCTCTCCCTCCCCTCCCTCCATCCCTCCCTCTCTCCCCCTCCCTCCCCTCCTCCCTCTCTCCCTCCCTCCCTTCCCCCTCTCTCTCCCTCCCTCTCTCCCTCCCCCCCTCTCTCTCTCTCGTTTGGGGCAATACAATACAATAGCTGAGTTGGAAGGGACCTTGGAGGTCCTCTAGTCCAACCCCCCACCCAGGCAGGAAACCTTATACCGTTTCAGACAAATGGCTATCCAACCTTTTCTTAAAGACTTCCAGTCTTGGGGCATTCACAACTTCTGGAGGCAACTTCTGTTCCACTGATTAATTGTTCTCACTGTCAGGAAATTTCTCCTCAGTTCTAAGTTGCTTCTCTTCTTGATTGCAATAGCAATAGCAATAGCAGTAGACTTATATACCGCTTCATAGGCCTTTCAGGCCTCTCTAAGCGGTTTACAGAGAGTCAGCATATTGCCCCCAACAATCTGGGTCCTCATTTTACCCACCTCGGAAGGATGGAAGGCTGAGTCAACCCTGAGCCGGTGAGATTTGAACCGCTGACCTGCTGATCTAGCAGTAGCCTGCAGTGCTGCATTTAACCACTGCGCCACCTTGGCTCTTAGTTTCCACCCATTGCTTCTTGTCCTGCCTTCAGTGCTTTGGAGAATAGCTTGACTCCCTCTTCTTTGGGGCAGCCCCTGAGATATTGGAAGACTGCTATCATGTCTCCCCTAGTCCTTTTTTTCATTAAACTAGACCTACCCAGTTCCTACAACTGTTCTTCATGTGTTTTAGCCTCCAGTCCCCTAATCATCTTTGTTGCTCTTCTCTGCACTCTTTCTAGAGTCTAGGGCAATTTGCTTTTCTTTTGTGATTAGTTTATAATATAAAATAAGGCTAAAATAAAGGTTCCCCTCGCACATAGGTGCTAGTTGTTCTTGACTCTAGGGGGCGCTGCTCATCTCAGTTCCAAAGCCAAAGAGCCAGCGCTGTCCCAAGACGTCTCCGTGGTCATGTGGCTGGCATGACTGAACACCGAAGGCGCACGGAACGCTGTTCCCTTCCCACCAAAGGTGGTTCCTATTTTTCTACTTGCATTTTTTACCTGCTTTCGAACTGCTAGGTCGGTAGAAGCCGGAACGAGTCACGGGAGCTCACTCCGTTAGGCAGCACTAGGGATTCGAACCACCAAACTGCCGACCTTTCTGATCAACAAGCTTAACGTCTTAGCCACTGACTAGAAGTCCATGAGATGAGAGCAAGGACGAAGAGGGCAGAGAAGCGATTCGGGCGCCCAGAGGAGAGGGAAGGAAGGGTGCCAGTGGCCGGGCAACACTTCAATGTTGTTGACTTGCCTTTTTGTGTTTTTTCGCCATCCACTTGTCCCAGTTGTTCAGCATGTCCAGCCATTTCAATTCCCTCTGCCTCAGCACCTCCAACGGGAGCTCCTGCACCCTGCGGCGGAAGGGACAAAAAGTTACGCCTTGCACGGAGAACCTCGCTCTTAAGGACGCAGAGACTAAGCCAGGATATATAGTTAAAACATAGCTTGCTGAAGATGCTGGGAGTGGTGTGGCGGCCTAGAGGTGGCGCTCTGGCCTCACAATCAGGAGGCTATGGGTTCGATCCTAGGGAGACGCAGATATTTCTATCTCTGGATACAATAAGAACGTATCTACTGAACAAAACTCCGCTCTGGCAACAGCGCAACAAAGCCGCCAGGAGGTGACCACGCTCATGAGCAGCCGCCCGACAACGCCCTTTTCCGGCTGAGCAGAGTGCCACTCACCCACCCAGTAATATCCCGAAGACGCTAAGCCGCGTGGCGCTCTGCCCAGCTGGAAAGAGAGGTTGCGCGAGCACTTGTTCTGCCTCCAGCTTATGGGCCTCCCTGCCTCACCATGCCCAACTCCTCCTTTTAACTACGTGCATTGTGTCTGTGTCCCCTTTTTCCCTTCTGAGTTGATCGCCGCCCTGAGTCCCTCCCGGAGAAGGGCGGCATACAAATAAACTAAATCTGAATCCCTGCAGGGCTGGGCCAGGACGCCGCCACTGTCCCGCCGCCGCCTACCAGAGACCTCGAACAGCCAGCCCACAACCATAGAGCGTAGTCCCAGAGGGGTCGCTGCCGGAAGACTCGGCAGCGGATCTCCGGAGTTTGGAAGCCGGTTATGCTCGGAGTATGACGGCGGCGGCAGCAGGGATGCGGCGGTGGCGCCCTGGCCCGGCTCTGCAAAGAGAGCTGGGCATGTTGAGGCTGGGAGCCACGCAAGCTCGCGCAACCACTCTTTCCAGCTGGGCAGAGCGCCACGCAGCTTAGCGCCTTTGGGATATTACTGGGTGGGTGAGTGGCGCTCTGCCCGGCTGGAAAGGGGTGTTGCTGGGTGGCTCATGAGAGCAGCTGCCCGGCAACCCCCTCCCGCTCCAGCTGGGCACAGCGCCACCCACCAACCTAGCAGTATCCCAAAGGCGTCAAGCAATGTGAACGCTTTTGCCCCCGCCTCCCCCGGCTCCTGCAGCTTTGCGTCTTCGGGATATCGCTAGGTTGGTGAGTGGCGCTCTGCCCGGTTGGAGGGGGGGTTGTTCAGGGGCCTTATTATTGGGGGAGGGCGTATATTTTTGCCCACAGGAAAAACATGGCATGCTCTTATTATCAGGACATGTCGTAATTTGAGGGAAACATGGTAAGGACTACACCTTTAATATAGCAAAAGGGATTTGCCCCCTTCCCATGCCCACCGCAAACCCCGTTGTTGTTATCTGGCCCAAGATTCAAAGAGCAAAGCACCGTCCGGCAGACTAAGCACATTCCAGGGCCACTGAGTCCATCTCGTTCCTACGCAATCTCCTTGCAGCTATTCCGCTTCCCTGAAAATAAGCCCTCCCTGGATAAGAAGCCCAATCGGGGCTTTTGAGCGCATACACTAATAAGCCCTCCCTGAAAATACCGCAACGCAGCAGCAGCCATGAGGTGACCATGGACTTCCTGCACCTCAAAAATAATAAGACCTTTCCAAAAATAAGGCCAAGCGCTTATTTCGGGGGGGATCAATAGAAAATAAGACCCTGTCTTACTTTCGGGAAAATACGGTATGTTTTCAGAAGCCGGAGAGAGAAAATGTGAAGGCATTTTTTTTAAAAAAAGGAAGCACAAGGAGAATTCGACTTACAACTGTTCATTGAGCGAACATTCGAAGTCACAAAAAGCAGTGCAAATAACCAAGCTAGGACTGTTTTGCATACTTGCGACCGTCGCGAGCCATGACCCGTCAAAAGCACGAATGTCATAAGCGCGCCGACAACAGCGCGGCGCTAAAACCGCGATTTCAAAAGCGCGCCGACAACAGCGCGCCGACAGAAGCGCGATTTCATTTAAGGTAAGATTTACAGTTAGGTTTAGGGTTAGGGTTACGTTACAGCGCGCTTCTGTCGGCGCGCTTTAGGGCTAATTAGTCGCTCATTCGTCGCGCGGTTTTGTCACCGCGCTTTAGACACCGCGGTTTAGTCAGGCGCGCTTTTGTTGTGCGCGCATTTGTGGTGGAACCGTCGCGAGCATCCCCATGGTCCCGCGATCGCCATTTGTAACCTAATCCCCACAGGCTTCCGACAAACGAAGTCAGATTCCACTTAATTCGCTTAACCACTGTGGCCAAAAAGGTCGTACAATGGAACACAGGGCTTATTTTTCAAGGGGAGGGCTTTATTTTCAGGGAAACGGGGAATGTGGCAGAGGTTTTGAAAGCACTCCAGTCAAGAAAAAAGTCTCACATGCCAACAACTCTCTCTCTCTCTCTCTCTCGCAGCAAAGGTTGCCTTCAAACACAACCGGCCGGGCTCCCAATTATTTTGTTTATTTTTGGCTTCCCAAATACTGCCAAAAAAGGAGATGCAAATCTGAAAGCCAAGAATGCGGCCAAACCAGACCGAAAGAAGTGCGGGGCAGCCAGGGGTACGCATTCCGCAGACGTTTGCATTCCGTCTGTTCTGATCAAGGGGCGCGGCCAGGATTAGGAGGTTGAGTTTTCCCCGTTCGGGAGCTCCTGAAAACGCTAGGCACAAAATCGAAACTGATACTCGAGCAGTAAACAAGAGAGTTTTATCCGGCTCAAGCCTTGCCCGGTTGGGGAGCCAGTTTTGAAGTTTGAGGGCTTTCGAAACACCGGTGTAGGTTTTGCCCAGCTGGTGGAATCATCCTTCCTGGGAATTCCTGCTGATGGAAAACGGACACCCAAGGTCTGAGTCATCGCCTCACCCCACCCAAAACCTCAACGCCATCTGAAGTCAAAATGGAGAAGTGATACAGGATGCTTAAAAAAACAGAGCAAGGTTCCTTCCAGCTCTAAAAAAATATGGCACCCTTGTTGTTGGGACTGCCAAGTCCCTGGCCCCAGCAGCCCAAAGTGACAGATTCTGGGGGAGGCAGTTCACCAACATGGAAACAGCCAAATTTGTCCACAGTTGGTCAATGGTTCCAAGCAGCCATCCGAGAGGGATTTGAAGCACGATAGCACTTAGACGTATATGCCGCTTCACAGTGCTTTTACAGCCTTCTCTAAGCGGTTTACAGAGTCAGCCTCTTGCCCCCCAAACATCTGGGTCCTCATTTTACCCACCTCGGAAGGACGGAAGGATGAGTCAACCAGAAGGAAGGGAGGGAGAGAGGGAGGGAGGGAGGAAGGAAGGACAATAGCAAGTTGTTAGCCGCCCTGAGTCCCCTCAGGGAAAAGGGCGGCCTATAAATAAACTCAACTCAACTCAACTCAACTCAATAGCACTTAGACTTATATAGAGCCAAGGTGGCGCAGTGGTTAAATGCAGCACTGCAGGCTACTGCTAGATCAGCAGGTCAGCGGTTCAAATCTCACCGGCTCAGGGTTGACTCAGCCTTCCATCCTTCCGAGGTGGGTAAAATGAGGACCCAGATTGTTGGGGGCAATATGCTGACTCTCTGTAAACCGCTTAGAGAGGCCTGAAAGGCCTATGAAGCGGTATATAAGTCTACTGCTATTGCTGCTATTGCTATACCACTTCATAGTGCTTTTACAGCCCTCTGTAAGCGGTTTACAGAGTCAGCCTCTTTCCCCTAACAATCTGGGTCCTCATTTTACCCACCTCGGAAGGACGGAAGGCTGAATCAACCTTGAGCTGGTCAGGATCGAACTTTTGGCTGTGGGCAGAGTTAGCCTGCAATACTGCTTTCTAACTACTGCACAGGGAAGGAAGGAAGGAAGGAAGGAAGGATAAAAGGGAGTGTGGGGGGAAGGAAGGAAGGCAAGGCAATAACAAGTAGACTTATATGCCGCTTCACAGTGCTTTCCAGCCCTCTCTAAGCCACTTACAGAGTCAGCCTCTTGCCCCCAACAATCTGGGTCCTCCTTTTACCGACCTCGGAAGGACGGAAGGCTGAATCAACCTTGAGCCGGTCAGGATCGAATTTCTGGCAGTCGGCAGAGGTAGCCTGCAGTACTGCACTCTAGCCACTGCGCCACCATGGCCCTTCCTCCCTTCCTTCCTTCCCACAGCATTTAAACTAGCACATATGTGCAAGGGGAACCTTTACCTTTTAAAAACACCATTTTGTGTGTGTGTGTGTGTGTGTGTGTGTGTGTGTGTGTGTGTGTGAGAGAGAGAGAGAGAGAGAGAGAGAGAGAGAGAGGGAGGGAGAGAGAGGGGGGGAAGAGAGAGGGACAGCACAATACGTGGCGAATACATAATAAATAAGTTCGGTGGTAAATTTGCTTACAGGAAGGAGGCAGAGGGGGAGATAAAAGTTGCTGTCTTGAGGAAACCCCAGCCAAATTGTGGTGTACGCAATGAAACCCTAGCTTTGAAAGAAAGAAAGAAAAACCAACTGATACCCCTGGATAGAAGACAGACAAAAGAGATCCTGGGACTTGGAGAGCCCCCAAGAAGCAACTCCTTGGCTGATGGCATTTGGCCGGCTCGCATTTCACGGTGCAAACGAGGTCGAGATTTTGAAATACCGGTTTTGCAGAGGGATTGTTTAAGGGAAGAAGGGATCTCCCATAGCTACACAGCCTCGACTTGAGAAAGGGGAATAAACCCCTTTTATTAACTGACTGTGAATTCTGCTCCTTCACATCCAGCAGAGTCTTTCGAGGGAGGATTTACGGTCACAGACCTTATCTGGCTTGGAGAGCTGACAGGCCGATATCTGGAGAACTTGGCAAGGAGCCTCGGAGAGTCACGAACTAATGAAGCGAACTAATGTCTCCTGCAAACTCCACTCCCCTGTCGCTCCTCTTTTATTTCCTCTGGGAGGGGCCATTCACCGTCCACCTGTGGCCTTGCTCCCCAGTTGACCTGTTCTTTAGCTGCTCCCTTCGTCTGGCAGCTCTGTGCATGTGCACACTGGGAACAGGCTCCAGCTGTTCTTCTGCCTCACTGATGTGACTCTGAAGGCAGCTGATAACAGGCATACGGCCCTGGCCCCCTCTCTGCCTCCGACACAGAGCCCTCGTCCGAGCCTTCCCCGGACTCCAGGAGTGGCCCATGTTCCTCTGGAGGGCCACCACACTCATTTACAGCTTGGGTTCAATGGCATTGCCTAGCCACCCGGGCACCAATTTGGCCTCCCAGGAATTGTGTTTAGCCCAATGTCCCCAATTATATCGGGGAATTATTCAGCTGTTGCCAAAACGCAGGTAATAATCTTTGATTTACAACATTTTTCTTAGGGACTGAAAAAAGGAACTTAGGAGGAGAATATCTATCTGCTGAACAAAACTCTGCACTAGCAACAGGAATGGCATCCGGCCAGTAAAGCACTCTGCTAGCTCCATCGCAGTATCCCTACGATCTCACAAGCAAAATTCAAATGCTTGGCAACTGACTCGTATTTACGACAGTTGCAGTGTCCCGGGGTCATGTGATCCGCTTTGGCGACCTTCTAATAAGCAAAGGGAAGCTGTATTCACTTAACAACCATGTCACTAATTTAAGAACTGCAGTGATTCACTTAACAAGAGTGGTGTGGTGGCCTAGAGGTGGTGATCTCGCCTCACAATCAAGAGGCTGTGGGTTCTATCCTAGGTATAGGCAGATATTTCTCTCTCTGGGCACACTGAGAATGTATATCTGCTGAACAAAACTCCATTCTGGCGACAGGGGAGGGCGGCTGGCCAGTAAAACACTGCTGGCTCCATTCAGTTGCCCAGGCTCCAGCCTGCAAAGGATCATAGAGTGATTAAATGAAGATGATGATGAGTATTCACTTAACAAATGTGGCGAGAAAATAAGAGCAACGCTCCTCACTTAACAACATAAATTTTTTGGGCTCAATTACGGTCGTACGTTGAGAACTGCCTGCACTTCAAAGGGACTTGGCCTTTTGTTGTGCTTTTGCCGATTTCATTATTTCAATAGACTCCCAACTCTTATCATGCTATGTTTTAATATGAAGGGAGCGCCAACGCCACAACTGTAGGATTAACTGGCCTGCGCAGATTTCCCAGACATTAAGGCCTAATCTAAAATGTTAATGGTTTTTGCCCTCCGGGTTATTATGAATTGGCTCGGGGACAAAACCTCAGCACTCAAGTTTGACACACTAATCTTTGTTCTGTCTCTCGCCACCGGCTGGCCTAGCCACATAGCAAATCCTTTGTTTTATTTTTATTTTTTTAAAAAAGAGGGGAAATAAAGACGCCGAGTCAGATTTATTTCCCTTTGGCATAAAACGTTCAGAGTTGGGGAAAAAAAATATGGAGCGCTCTTCTTCCCTAAGATGATGATTCAATCACAGGTATCTTCCTGCAACTAAATCGCAATTCCATTCATAGATCGTCTTCTCTTTTAACGTTAAAGACGCAGACGGGGGTCCCGAATTAAAAGTTTTAAGCCTCTGTTCAGCCACCTCCCTCCCAAAGCTCAACCATCATAATCCCACACAGGTTCTGTGTGTTTTTTCCCCCTCGCTGCCAACATGGCACACAGGAAGAGAGGCTGATGATAGATCCCATTTAAGAAAAAACCAACACATTATTTACATGAAAAACTGTGCGAGCACTGACTAAGCTTATGCAAAGGATAGGGTAATAATTAAAATGACAGGTTCCCCGGTAAGGTGAATCTTTCTCCTGCCCTGTCTGCCTCCAGGCCCACTTAAGGAGGGATGTCCCAAACCTTCTACTATAAACAACCATTTGTGAGAAATTATTTGACCCAGAAACTTTGCAAGAGACACATTTCTGTTATGGAGTTGTGTTTCCTTATTCTCAGTTCTGCTTCTAGTAAGAATTCATATATATATATATATATATACATATATGAATTGAATACTTTAGAATTTTTTGTTTTAAAATGGATAAGGATAACAATGAATTTAAGAATTCATATATATATATATATGAATTGAATACTTTAGAATTTTTTGTTTTAAAATGGATAAGGATAACAATGAATGTAAGAATTCATATATATATGAATTGAATACTTTAGAATTTTTTGTTTTAAAATGGATAAGGATAACAATGAATTTATGTATACTTGATAGAGGATTGGTGATATAATATATACCAGTAACTCTAAGTATATATTATAAAGATATCTTGTTGATAAATAATTTTAATAAGTAATTAAAAATTGGTGTATGTATGTATGTGTATATTATTCAGCTGATAAGGAGGAGACCTGTGGCTTGATGGCTAAGACGTTTGCCTAAGATGCAATACAGCACAGGTTCGAATCCCGGTAAGGGTGTGGCTAGCTGATGAGAGCTAAATAGCTTGAAATAGATCTATACTAGTCTCCCTTTATTTATTTATCAGCACAAATAAAACACACACACACACACACACACACGCACACACACACACAATATATATATATATACATACATACATACATACATACATATATATACATATACATATACATATACATATACATATACATATACATATATATATATATATATATATATTTAAAGTCACAACCCCTGGTATGCCCCAATTATGGGAAGAAGCTAACTGATCTATACTAGTCTCCCTTTATTTATTTATCAGCACAAATACTACACACACACACACACACACACACACACACACACACACTCATATAAGGTGACTATTTAGAATACCTTGTTGAAAAATGAATAACATCTTTGTTTGAATGTATGATATACAAGGATAATAATGAACATAAGCAGCGATATACAAATATAAATGGTTGGAAAATCTTTTTTATATCGGGATATATGATTATATAAAGGTATATTGTTATTGAACAGACAATCAAGAACGTAAGGGAATTAGGTTTATTGAAAAAAAATATTAATCGTAATTGAATATACGTTGTATAATGAAAGCGAGGTATTTAGTTATATTTGATGAAAAATCTGTGATTGTAAATGCAATTGAGAATATGGATGCAAAAACACTTGTAACCAAGCGACATGCTGTACGTAATGGATGAGAATTTTTTTTATGTCGTTGTTTTTTTATCTTTAAAAATAAAAAAAATTGCAAAAAAAAAGAAGAATTCATATACACTCCTAACGGTTTTGCTAGAGGCGCCCTTTA
Source organism: Thamnophis elegans (assembly GCF_009769535.1). Lineage (NCBI taxonomy): Eukaryota > Metazoa > Chordata > Lepidosauria > Squamata > Natricidae > Thamnophis > Thamnophis elegans. The sequence continues at coordinate 4,415,524 of NC_045553.1, forward strand.
AAGCGAGGTCTTAGAAGCGGGTTGGAAACGAGACATCGATGGCTGGGGATAATTAGTTGAATAAAATCCTAGGGCTGAAATTGGGAGCTTGGAGGTCTTCTAGTCCAGCCCCCTGCTTAGGCAGGAATCCCTATACGTTTCGGACAAAATGGCTGTCCAATCTCTTCTTGAAAACCTCCAGTGTTGGAGCATTCACAACTTCTGGAGGCAAGTCGTTCCACTGGTTAATTGTCCTCACGGTTAGGAAGTTTCTCCTTAGTTCTAATTTGCTTCTCTCCTTGATTAATTTCCGTCCATTGCTTCTTGTCCTGCCTTGAGGTGCTTTGGAGAATAGCTTGACTCCCTCTTCTTTGGGACAGCCCCTCTAATATAAGACGACTTCTATCAAGTCCTCCCTAGTCCTTCTTTTCATTAAATCAGACATACCCAGTTCCTGAAAGGCCGCAAAATAGGACAAAACTCACTTAACAAATGTTTCACTTAACCACCAGGCGTTCTGGGCTCAATTGTGGCCCTAAGCTCTTCTCCACCACCACAACGAGAAAAGTATCTTGAACTTCCCTGTTCTGACCGAGGCTTCCCAAGAGCCTGTAGCAAACTCTTTGTCCCAACAAAAAAAAAAAAAACCTTTTATTAATTGATTGTGAATTCTGTTCATTCACGTCCAGGAAAGTCTTTCAAGGGAGGATTTACGGTCACAGACCTTATCTGGCTTGGAGAGCTGACAGGCCGATATCTGCAAAACTTGGCAAGGAGCCTCGGAGAGTCAAGAACCAATGAAGCGAACTAATGGTCTCCTGCAAACTCCACTCACCTTTCGCTCCTCTTTTATCTCCTTTGGGAGGGGCCATTCACCATCCATCTGTGGCCTTACTTCCAAGTCAACCCTGATTTCTTAGCTCTTCCCTTCCTCTGGCAGCTCTGCGCATGCGCACACTGGGAACAGGCTCCAGCTGTTCTTCTGCCTCACTGATGTCGGACTCTGAAGGCAGCTGATAACTGGCATACGGCCCTGGCCCCCTCTCTGCCTCTGACGCAGAGCCCTCATCAGAGCCTTCCCCAGACTCCAGGACTGGCCCAGGTTCCTCCCCAACCTCCTCACTGTCCGTCTCAGCTGCCCGATCTGTTGGCGGGCCACATCATTCCCCCCCGGGACACCCACCAAAACATGTAACCGTATGCGCGTGGCTGCCCATCTCTCTTTCTCTTCCTTAATCCTGTCTCACATTCAAGCTGTCAAAAGGTCTTCCCAAAATCCAGGCACCCCTCCAAGCCGGATGCGTTTAGCTTTGCCACAATGACCTCTTCTCTTCCCTATAATCTCTTGTTTTGCTTGTCACTGTCTTTCCTGGAAACAAAACACAGGCTGGAGCCAAGTGGTGTTTCAGATGGAGCTGTCCGAGCATCTGGAATGGGATCCCTTCCGGTTTAGGGATGGGAAGCAGCAGCTGTAAACGTCTGGCCTGCGCCCCCACCCACCCACCTCCCATCCAAGCACCCGGTCTTCTTCAACAGACAGGAAAGGGATAAATTTTGCTTGCGGTACAGGAATGGAAAGGCAACCAAATTAAGTTGGGGAGGAATATTGAATATTGAATTTATCTCGGGGAGGGCAAGAGAGGCATTGCTGAACTTCCCAGCAAGTGCGCGGATGAGAATATGGAGGTCCTTTGGAGCTTCGAACTTTAAAAACGGAAAAAATAATTAAAGGGGGGAAACCGTTTTGGGATGCGGCTCTGCGACTTCATCCAATTGGCCCAAAGATGCTTTTTTTTTTCTTCTTCCTCGAGAGGCAACTGGATTTTTTTCTTGTTTTTTTTGTTTTGAAGATGTTTCGCTTCTCATCCCGAGGAGCTTCTTCGGCTCTGACTCGGATGGTGGAGAAGGATTGATACTCTTTGAGGACGGCTGGTCATTTGCAAAAGCAGAAAGTTCAGTTGCCTCTTGAAAAAGCATTTATGACCTGGATGATTTGAGAATCTCCATATATAGAGTACGGTATAGTATAGTATAGTATAGTATAGTATAGTATAGTATAGTATAGTATAGTATAGTAGAGTAGAGTAGAGTAGAGTAGAGTAGAGTAGAGTAGAGTAGAGTAGAGTAGAGCAGAGCAGAGCAGAGCAGAGCAGAGCAGAGCAGAGCAGAGCAGAGTTGAGTAGAATAATAGAGTTGGAAGGGACCTCGGAGGTCTTCTAGTCCAACCCCCTGCCTAGGCAGGAAACCCTACACCACTTCAGCCAAATGGTTATCCAACACAGATGTTCATCCACTTGGGTGCGCTGGCTTTCAAAGCCTGTATTTGCAACTAGAGTGGCTAGAACTCTATGGCAAGTAATCCTCGACTTACGACCACAATTGGGCCCTGGATTTCTGCCGCTAAGCGAGACCGTCGTTGAGTTTTGCACTGTATTATGACCTCTCTTGTTGAGTGAATCCCTGCGGTGGTTAAATTAGCAACGCAGATGTGAAGTGTAAAGATTTGGCTTTGTCAGGAAGTCGCAAAAGGGGATCCGCTGATACCCCCCCCCCATATGGGGGTCACGGCGACCGTCATAAATATGAGCCAGTTGTCAAGTATCCGCATTTTAATCACGGGGATGCTGAAATGGCTGTGTGATCAGGAGGCTGTGAATTCAACCCTAGGTAGGGGGAGATGTTTCTCCCTCTGGGAACGCTGAGAATATATCTGATGGGGGGAAAAACTCCACATTGGCGACAGGAAAGGCATCCGGTCAGTAAAACACTCAGCTCCATTCAGTTGCCCAGACTTGTCAGAGTTTTGGCCGCGTGCCTATTATTATGAGATAAAACCAGGAGCAAAACACAGCACACAGAGCCTTTGGACAATAGTGGCTTATATACACATATACGCACACATACACAGTAGATAAATCCCTCACCACTCAGCTACGGACACAAGGAGAGAAATGAGATACACGACGAGAGAGAGAAAACGTCTTCTAATGGCCACCTCTATATAAACACCTCTTAAAACAGCAAATGACTTGGCGTGGACCTCCTCAGGCGATACGTGTATTGCTGAATCATCCTCATTGCATCAGCTTACAGTTTACAGCTTACAGCCTTACATCAGCTGGCAGCTATTAAGTCCTCAGTACCTGACCAGACTCCACCCCGGGGAAGGGAGCATGGGGTCGTTAAAAGAAGACGTTGACATGGAAACGGCTGCGTGAAAAACGATTACGGTGTAAGTCACTATTTTCGGTGTTGTCATTTCGGTCACTAGGCAAAAGTTGTCAATGCTGTCTGTATTGGGGGGCGGGGGGGGGGGGAAACCAGACGCTCTCTGTCCTGGTTATGGACTTATGTGAGCGAAAACAAGCCACAAGCTGTTCAGCCGTTAAACCTGAGCTCTTAATTGCAGCTGAGCTGTTGCCTTGTCAGCCCTGGAAGAGTAGAAGGAAACACTGTGATTCATTTGATTGTGTGTTTTTGTTTGTGTGTTTGTTTCCAGGGTGTTTAACGGAACAGGCAGAGCACTGCAGGAAAGGCTTGGATTGTGTCTTGCCAGCAGGTGGGAAGGAGAGGAAAATAAATGAATAAATCCGAAAGCAAATCCCCTTTCATCAAACTCTGATCATACGAGAGGCTCCTGAATGCGGGTTTCCAACCCACGGGGGGAGAAGTGGGAAACGGCGTAATTTTACCCGAATGGCACCTTTTAATGCCTGTTTTTGGAGAGAAAAAAAAAAATCCAACCAGGAAGAAGCACTTGATAGTCCTCGACTTACGACCACAATGGAGTCCGAAGTTTCTGTTGCTAAGTGAAACATTGGCTGCTTGTGGCGTGTTATTCGATGTTCCCCTTACTCTGGCTTTAAGTCTGCTTTTTAAGTTTTGTGTAACTGTTCTTCCTTCCTTCCCTATTTTTTTCTTAAGCTCCTGACTTTCCTTCCTTCTCTTTTTCCCTTTCCCATCTCCTTCCTTTTTTCCTTCCTTCCTCCCTCTCCTTCCCTCCTTTCCCTTCCCTCCTTTCATTCTTAAACTCTAGACCTTCCTTCCTTCTCTTTTTTCCTTTCCCATCTTCTTCCTTCCTTTCTTCCTTCCCTTCTCTCTTTCCTTCTTAAACTCTCCTTCCTTTTCTTTTTCCCTTTCCCATCTTCTTCCTTCTTCCTTTCCTTCCCTCTTTCCTTCTTAAACTCTCCTTCCTTTTCTTTTTCCCTTTCCCATCTTCTTCCTTCTTCCTTTCCTTCCCTCTTTCCTTCTTAAACTCTAGACCTTCCTTCCTTTTCTTTCCCTTTCCCATCTTCTTCCTTACTTTCTTCCTTCCCTTCCTTCTCTCTCTTTCCTTCTTAAACTCTACTTTCCTTCCTTTTTTTTCCCCTTCCCATCTTCTTCCTTCTTCCTTTCCCTCTTTCCTTCTTAAATTCTAGACCTTCCTTCTTTTTCTTTCCCTTTCCCATCTTCTTCCTTGCTTTCTTCCTTCCCTTCCTTCTCTCTCTTTCTTTCTTAAACTCTACTTTCCTTCCTTTTCTTTTTCCCTTTCCCATCTTCTTTCTTCCTTCCCTTCCTTCTCTCTTTCCTTCTTAAACTCCTTTCCTTCCTTTTCTTTTTCCCTTTCCCATCTTCTTCCTTTCCTTCCCTCTTTCCTTCTTAAACTCTACTTTCCTTCCTTTTCTTTTTCCCTTTCCCATCTTCTTCCTTTCCTTCCCTCTTTCCTTCTTACTCTACTTTCCTTCCTTTTCTTTTTCCCTTTCCCATCTTCTTCCTTTCCTTCCCTCTTTCCTTCTTAAACTCTACTTTCCTTCCTTTTCTTTTTCCCTTTCCCATCTTCTTCCTTTCCTTCCCTCTTTCCTTCTTAAACTCTACTTTCCTTCCTTTTCTTTTTCCCTTTCCCATCTTCTTCCTTTCCTTCCCTCTTTCCTTCTTAAACTCCAGACCTTCCTTCCTTTTCTTTTTCCCTTTCCCATCTTCTTCCTTTCCTTCCCTCTTTCCTTCTTAAACTCCAGACCTTCCTTCCTTTTCTTTTTCCCTTTCCCATCTTCTTCCTTCCTTCCTCTTACAATCGAGCCCAGAATTAATGCTGCTAAGTGAGGCAATTGTTAAATGACTTCTGCCCCCTTTTACAACTCTTCTCGCCGCAGTTGCTAAGTGAATGACTGCAGTTGTTAAATTAGTCACGCGGTTGTTAAGTGAATCTGGCTTCGCCACAGACTTTGCTTGTCAAAAGGTCACAGAAGCGGATCACATGAGTCCAGGACCTTGCAACCTTCATAAACATGAGTCAGTTACCAAATGTTTGAACTTTGATCAAGTGCCCGTGGGAATGCCGGAAGGGGTCGTTAAGAGCGGAAAAACAGACATAAATTATTTTCAGTGTTGTTAACTTTGGTCACTAAATGAACGGACGTAAGTCAAAGGCTAATTCTGATTTCTGACTGGTTCATACAATCCATACAATTGTTTGTTTTTTTCCTCTTCCTTTTTTTAATTTTCTGCCAGCTAGACAAAACCTTACTCTGTCCTGAAAATGCCTCCTGGTTACCCTTTAAGTTTTATTCATTTCCTACACCAGAAAAACGGATGTTTTCTGAAAAATCAGCCAGGGTGGAATAAAAGTCAATGACTGTTGTTGTTTTTTTAACATATATAAAATTGTTTTTTTAAAAAAATTTACATTGGATTTTTTGGATTTTTATAAAATTTATTTTAATTAATAAAATGCTTTTGGAGTTAAAAAAAAACCCATCTAAAGAGAGTTTTCTATTTAAGGTACATTCATCATTTAGCTCATTCGCCATGAAATGGAGCTTAATTACGTAGCATGAGGCTGTATATTGGGACCATCGGTGAGTCAACAGCGGATCAGAGAGATGATAGTTGCTCTTTAAAAATCATGATTTTTATGGTGGGTTATGCAAAATGTTTTTTTTTTAAAGGATAAAGTTTACCCGTCAGTTATTCTTGTTAGGTATAACTACTGATTGTACAGTTATAGAGACTAACTTGATTTTGCATTTAATAACCGCAGCAAGACTGTTGGTGGCGCAATACTGGAAGAAGGAAGATTTGCCTACTATTCAAGAATGGACATTAAAAGTCACAATCCTAGCAGAGATGGCTAAAATACCAGCATATCTCAAGGACCACTCAAATGAGAGATATAAACTGGAGTGGAGAAGATGGATTGACTATACTCAAAATAAATATGGGACTAAGAAATTCCAGATAGTTTATGATTGAAGAAACAAGGAATGATATAGCCTAGCAAAGAGGAGTTAAAGCTCAAATGAAAGATGATACTAACTTTCTTTAAGTTTCTTTTAGAATCTTTTTATTAAAGATTTATACCCTGTATTGGTTCTGGGAAGTTGTGGGGAGGGGTAAGGTTGGGGAGGGGAGTTCGGGTGGGGAGGGCAGGGGGGGAGGTAAATATTTGCAAAAAAAAATTTTTTCTAAAATTTTTCAATTAAAACAAATCATGATTTAAATTGAGTTGCTTTAAATCATGCCTTTTTACTAGTGATTTAAATCATGGTTTAAAAGAACAAAACATACAGCCAGGTTAACAGCTGGAACCTTCAATTTCCCTCTGAGAACAAGCCATCCAGATGTTGGATAACAACAGACAGGGAGCACACACACACACACACACAAAATCACCTTATTTTGTTATTAAGAAGGAAAGTATTCCTAAACCAGCTGAATTCCTTAATTCTCCATTCCCACAACAAACCCCCGAAGGATTTACACCCCCATAGGCCCAGCTTAGGAAACCAGAGCGCCAATTTGAAAGAGAGGAAGGGCTGGAAAGAAAGCTGAATGCACAACTGTTTTTTGCACAATCACACAACAGAACAGGTATGCCTAGTTCCTCGTGTGATTAATCTTTAAAAAAAAAAAACCACACTAAAAACCTACTATGCCAGTGGAATATTAATCATTTCCCACGCAGGCCTCTCCAAGTTTTCTTAACGTACTTGGTGCCAGCCCAGGAATGGGTACTAAAAAGTAAGCTTAAAGCAATATTTACTCAGGAGTAAGCCCTCTTGCTCTTTTGGACAAGGAAAGGCTGGAAAATAAGCAAAATAAACAAGGCTCACTTTTTTCCACCACTTTTTCCATATGCTGCTTGAAAATGACAGCTTGCGACGATTGAGCCTCAAAACATAAATTCACTCGAGATGTTTTGAGCGAGGTTCGTAAATCAGTAAGCGTTTAAAACTCAACCACTTGCTCTGTCTTATAATTCCCATCAAATACACAAATAAAGCACACACAAGGTTTAAATTGATCACACAACCTTGCTAACTAAGCAATACGATCATTTTTCTCCCTCCCCATAAAAGACACCGTTGAGGCCACACGAAAACTTTTCTTTCTAGGTTATCTTGAAAAACTAACTTTGTTTTTTTGCTTCTTCCTGTGTTTTTGTGTTTGTTTGTTTTTCTTCTCTATTTTTCAGTTCCTTAACTAAAAAAAGAAATCTCAGATTGTTTTTCTAACGTGCCGCATTTCAAATTAGTGGAGTTGCTGTTAGAAATAAAAGAAACTTTGGGATGGCTAAAAGAAGCAGGTTTAATAGTCCCGCCGAGACAGCCTTAACGTTATAGGGTAAAACGGTATGGGGTTTCCTGCCTAGGCAGGGGGTTGGACTAGAAGACCTCCAAGGTCCCTTCCAACTCTGCTATTGTATTGTTGTTTTTATAACCAGGTTACTGAAGTCACCCATTCGCACAACACACTGAAACCTGTTGCTTGTTGATATCAAGCAATCGGAAGTTTCCCGCTTTTATTTCAGAAAGTAGCAAAGAGCTTTAAATCCGGGCTTGGAAAGAACGGGATACGAGCTTTGGAACGGAGAATGCACCTGAGCATGTGAAGAGTGCCTTCGCCTTGTGTCTAGAGCCAAGGGTATCTATCCAACCTAGGCCATTTTAAGACTGGCGGACTTCAACTCCCAGAATACGAGGGCTAGCATGTGGGTTTGTGCCTGGCTGGCTGGGGAATTCTGGGAGTTGAAGTCCACCCGTCTTAAAGGGGCAGAAGTTGGGAGACTGGCTGGCTGGGGAATTCTGGGAGTTGAAGTCCACCCGTCTTAAAGGGGCAGAAGTTGGGAGCCCCCCCTGACGCAAAACTACATAACGGTTTAAAGCCAGTTTGTTAGAGAGAAATGGGATTCTAGGCAACGGGAGGGAGAGCCAGGCGAAGGCGGCTCAGGCTGAGCCTGGAAAAAGGGGCCAAAGTCCATGGCAAGAGTGCCCTCTCCATCCTGGCACTTTTGCATAATGTTCTCTCCGACAGGAGGGCCCCTGCCCATATTAGGAGGGCCCCGTCCCTCTTCGGATCTCTAAGAACCCCCCCCCCCCGCGCCTTCCTTTAATGAGAGCCCTGCTTGTGCCAGGAACCCCTCCCCACTCCTCTCTCAATGTAGCAACAGTGCCCCTGCCCACGGGAAGAGTGCCACTCAATCCTCACCAAGGAGCAGGCTAGATAGCAAGGGTGGCCCTGCCCATGTCAAGACTATCCCTCCACCCAAGAGCCCCTGAGGACTTCTGCCCATGTCAAGAGTTCCTATTCCGCCCCTGGGGACTTCTGTCCATGTCAAGAGTTCCTATTCCGCCCCTGGGGACTTCTGTCCATGTCAAGAGTTCCTATTCCGCCCCTGGGGACACCTGTCCATGTCAAGAGTTCCTATTCATCCCCCGAGGACTCCTGCCCATGTGAAGAGTTCCTATTCAACCCCTGAGGACTTCTGCCCATGTCAAGAGTTCCCATTCAGCCCCAGAGGACACCTGTCCATGTCAAGAGTTCCCATTCAGCCACTGAGGACTTCTGCCGATGTCAAGAGTTCCTATTCAGCCCCTAAGGACTTCTGTCCATGTCAAGAGTTCCCATTCAGCCCCTGGGGACTTCTGTCCATGTCAAGAGTTCCTATTCCGCCCCTGGGGACTCCTGTCCATGTCAAGAGTTCCTATTCAACCCCTGAGGACTTCTGCCCATGTCAAGAGTTCCTATTCCGCCCCTGGGGACTCCTGTCCATGTCAAGAGTTCTTATTCAGCCCCCGGGGACTCCTGCCCATGTCAAGAGTTCCTATTCCGCCCCTGGGGACTTCTGTCCATGTCAAGAGTTCCTATTCCGCCCCTGGGGACTTCTGTCCATGTCAAGAGTTCCTATTCATCCCCCGAGGACTTCTGTCCATGTCAAGAGTTCCCATTCAGCCCCAGAGGACACCTGTCCATGTCAAGAGTTCCTATTCATCCCCGAGGACTCCTGCCCATGTCAAGAGTTCCTATTCATCCCCGAGGACTTCTGTCCATGTCAAGAGTTCCTATTCATCCCCGAGGACTCCTGCCCATGTCAAGAGTTCCTATTCATCCCCGAGGACTTCTGCCCATGTCAAGAGTTCCTATTCATCCCCGAGGACTTCTGTCCATGTCAAGAGTTCCTATTCATCCCCGAGGACTCCTGTCCATGTCAAGAGTTCCTATTCCGCCCCTGGGGACTTCTGTCCATGTCAAGAGTTCCTATTCCGCCCCTGGGGACACCTGTCCATGTCAAGAGTTCCTATTCATCCCCCGAGGACTCCTGCCCATGTGAAGAGTTCCTATTCAACCCCTGAGGACTTCTGCCCATGTCAAGAGTTCCCATTCAGCCCCAGAGGACACCTGTCCATGTCAAGAGTTCCCATTCAGCCACTGAGGACTTCTGCCGATGTCAAGAGTTCCTATTCAGCCCCTAAGGACTTCTGTCCATGTCAAGAGTTCCCATTCAGCCCCTGGGGACTTCTGTCCATGTCAAGAGTTCCTATTCCGCCCCTGGGGACTCCTGTCCATGTCAAGAGTTCCTATTCAACCCCTGAGGACTTCTGCCCATGTCAAGAGTTCCTATTCCGCCCCTGGGGACTCCTGTCCATGTCAAGAGTTCTTATTCAGCCCCCGGGGACTCCTGCCCATGTCAAGAGTTCCTATTCCGCCCCTGGGGACTTCTGTCCATGTCAAGAGTTCCTATTCCGCCCCTGGGGACTTCTGTCCATGTCAAGAGTTCCTATTCATCCCCCGAGGACTTCTGTCCATGTCAAGAGTTCCCATTCAGCCCCAGAGGACACCTGTCCATGTCAAGAGTTCCTATTCATCCCCGAGGACTCCTGCCCATGTCAAGAGTTCCTATTCATCCCCGAGGACTTCTGTCCATGTCAAGAGTTCCTATTCATCCCCGAGGACTCCTGCCCATGTCAAGAGTTCCTATTCATCCCCGAGGACTTCTGCCCATGTCAAGAGTTCCTATTCATCCCCGAGGACTTCTGTCCATGTCAAGAGTTCCTATTCATCCCCGAGGACTCCTGCCCATGTCAAGAGTTCCTATTCATCCCCGAGGACTCCTGCCCATGTCAAGAGTTCCTATTCATCCCCGAGGACTCCTGCCCATGTCAAGAGTTCCTATTCATCCCCGAGGACTCCTGCCCATGTCAAGAGTTCCTATTCATCCCCGAGGACTTCTGTCCATGTCAAGAGTTCCTATTCATCCCCGAGGACTCCTGCCCATGTCAAGCGTTCCCATTCATCCCCCGAGGACTCCTGCCCATGTCAAGAGTTCCTATTCATCCCCGAGGACTTCTGCCCATGTCAAGAGTTCCTATTCATCCCCTGAGGACTCCTGCCCATGTCAAGCGTTCCCATTCATCCCCCGAGGACTCCTGCCCATGTCAAGAGTTCCTATTCATCCCCTGAGGACTCCTGCCCATGTCAAGAGTTCCTATTCATCCCCTGAGGACTTCTGCCCATGTCAAGCGTTCCCATTCATCCCCCGAGGACTCCTGCCCATGTCAAGAGTTCCTATTCATCCCCGAGGACTCCTGCCCATGTCAAGAGTTCCTATTCATCCCCGAGGACTTCTGTCCATGTCAAGAGTTCCTATTCATCCCCGAGGACTCCTGCCCATGTCAAGCGTTCCCATTCATCCCCCGAGGACTCCTGCCCATGTCAAGAGTTCCTATTCATCCCCGAGGACTTCTGCCCATGTCAAGAGTTCCTATTCATCCCCTGAGGACTCCTGCCCATGTCAAGCGTTCCCATTCATTCCCCGAGGACTCCTGCCCATGTCAAGAGTTCCTATTCATCCCCTGAGGACTCCTGCCCATGTCAAGAGTTCCTATTCATCCCCTGAGGACTTCTGCCCATGTCAAGCGTTCCCATTCATCCCCCGAGGACTCCTGCCCATGTCAAGAGTTCCTATTCATCCCCGAGGACTCCTGCCCATGTCAAGAGTTCCTATTCATCCCCGAGGACTTCTGCCCATGTCAAGAGTTCCTATTCATCCCCGAGGACTTCTGTCCATGTCAAGAGTTCCTATTCATCCCCGAGGACTCCTGCCCATGTCAAGAGTTCCTATTCATCCCCGAGGACCTCTGCCCATGTCAAGAGTTCCTATTCATCCCCGAGGACTCCTGCCCATGTCAAGAGTTCCTATTCATCCCCGAGGACTCCTGCCCATGTCAAGAGTTCCTATTCATCCCCGAGGACTTCTGTCCATGTCAAGAGTTCCTATTCATCCCCGAGGACTTCTGTCCATGTCAAGAGTTCCTATTCATCCCCGAGGACTCCTGCCCATGTCAAGAGTTCCTATTCATCCCCGAGGACTTCTGCCCATGTCAAGAGTTCCTATTCATCCCCGAGGACTTCTGTCCATGTCAAGAGTTCCTATTCATCCCCGAGGACTCCTGCCCATGTCAAGAGTTCCTATTCATCCCCGAGGACCTCTGCCCATGTCAAGAGTTCCTATTCATCCCCGAGGACTCCTGCCCATGTCAAGAGTTCCTATTCATCCCCGAGGACTCCTGCCCATGTCAAGAGTTCCTATTCATCCCCGAGGACTTCTGTCCATGTCAAGAGTTCCTATTCATCCCCGAGGACTTCTGTCCATGTCAAGAGTTCCTATTCATCCCCGAGGACTCCTGCCCATGTCAAGAGTTCCTATTCATCCCCGAGGACTCCTGCCCATGTCAAGAGTTCCTATTCATCCCCGAGGACTCCTGCCCATGTCAAGAGTTCCTATTCATCCCCGAGGACTTCTGCCCATGTCAAGAGTTCCTATTCATCCCCGAGGACTCCTGCCCATGTCAAGAGTTCCTATTCATCCCCGAGGACTTCTGTCCATGTCAAGAGTTCCTATTCATCCCCGAGGACTCCTGCCCATGTCAAGCGTTCCCATTCATCCCCGAGGACTTCTGTCCATGTCAAGAGTTCCTATTCATCCCCGAGGACTCCTGCCCATGTCAAGCGTTCCCATTCATCCCCCGAGGACTTCTGCCCATGTCAAGAGTTCCTATTCATCCCCGAGGACTCCTGCCCATGTCAAGAGTTCCTATTCATCCCCGAGGACTCCTGCCCATGTCAAGAGTTCCTATTCATCCCCGAGGACTTCTGTCCATGTCAAGAGTTCCTATTCATCCCCGAGGACTCCTGCCCATGTCAAGCGTTCCCATTCATCCCCCGAGGACTCCTGCCCATGTCAAGAGTTCCTATTCATCCCCGAGGACTTCTGTCCATGTCAAGAGTTCCTATTCATCCCCGAGGACTCCTGCCCATGTCAAGCGTTCCCATTCATTCCCCGAGGACTCCTGCCCATGTCAAGAGTTCCTATTCAGCCCCTGAGGACTCCTGCCCATGTCAAGAGTTCCTATTCATCCCCGAGGACTTCTGTCCATGTCAAGCGTTCCCATTCATCCCCCGAGGACTCCTGCCCATGTCAAGAGTTCCTATTCATCCCCGAGGACTTCTGTCCATGTCAAGAGTTCCTATTCATCCCCGAGGACTTCTGCCCATGTCAAGAGTTCCTATTCATCCCCGAGGACTCCTGCCCATGTCAAGAGTTCCTATTCATCCCCGAGGACTTCTGTCCATGTCAAGAGTTCCTATTCATCCCCGAGGACTCCTGCCCATGTCAAGAGTTCCTATTCATCCCCGAGGACTTCTGTCCATGTCAAGAGTTCCTATTCATCCCCGAGGACTCCTGCCCATGTCAAGCGTTCCCATTCATCCCCCGAGGACTTCTGCCCATGTCAAGAGTTCCTATTCATCCCCGAGGACTCCTGCCCATGTCAAGAGTTCCTATTCATCCCCGAGGACTCCTGCCCATGTCAAGAGTTCCTATTCATCCCCGAGGACTTCTGTCCATGTCAAGAGTTCCTATTCATCCCCGAGGACTCCTGCCCATGTCAAGCGTTCCCATTCATCCCCCGAGGACTCCTGCCCATGTCAAGAGTTCCTATTCATCCCCGAGGACTTCTGTCCATGTCAAGAGTTCCTATTCATCCCCGAGGACTCCTGCCCATGTCAAGCGTTCCCATTCATCCCCCGAGGACTCCTGCCCATGTCAAGAGTTCCTATTCAGCCCCGAGGACTCCTGCCCATGTCAAGAGTTCCTATTCATCCCCGAGGACTTCTGTCCATGTCAAGCGTTCCCATTCATCCCCCGAGGACTTCTGTCCATGTCAAGAGTTCCTATTCATCCCCCGAGGACTCCTGCCCATGTCAAGAGTTCCTATTCATCCCCCGAGGACTCCTGCCCATGTCAAGAGTTCCTATTCATCCCCGAGGACTTCTGTCCATGTCAAGCGTTCCCATTCATCCCCCGAGGACTTCTGTCCATGTCAAGCGTTCCCATTCATCCCCCGAGGACTCCTGCCCATGTCAAGAGTTCCTATTCATCCCCGAGGACTTCTGTCCATGTCAAGAGTTCCTATTCATCCCCGAGGACTCCTGCCCATGTCAAGAGTTCCTATTCATCCCCGAGGACTTCTGTCCATGTCAAGAGTTCCTATTCATCCCCGAGGACTCCTGCCCATGTCAAGAGTTCCTATTCATCCCCGAGGACTCCTGCCCATGTCAAGAGTTCCCATTCATCCCCCGAGGAGTTCTGCCCATGTCAAGAGTGCCACCCTCCTCTCCCCAGAGAGCAGCCCTGCTGTTGACGGCGGGAGTGCCCCTGCCCATCGCCCGTCCACTCACGGCGCCTCCGGAGGGTCCCCGGCGTCCTGCCCGTCGGCCACCAGGAAGCCGAACTTGTCGACGCGCCGCTCGCCGCCTGCGTCGCCCGCCGAGCTCCGCGAGTCCAGCTCGCCGCCTCCCTCCTGCTCCGCCTCGGCCGCCTCGTCGTCGTCCTGGGCGGCCAGCGGGGCGCGGGGCTCCGGCGAGCCCATCCCGTCGCCGCGCAGCCTTCCCCCGCCAGCCCCGCCGCCGCCGCCACGGCTCTGAGCCCTCGCCGCCCCCTCAGCCCCAGCGGCCGCGGGCCCTCGCGCGCCCATTGGACGAGCCGCCGCCGCGCCCGCCCTCCGCCGCCGACATTGGCCCCAGCGCCTCGGACGCCGCCGCGCCGTAGGTCGCCCGCGCTGCCAATCCGCCTCTTCGCGCCCGCCCCCCTGGCTGAATGGCGGGGGCCGCTGGCCAATGGCGCCTTCTCTCCTCCGCCCCTCCCTCTCTGGAAATTCTGGACTGCGCAAAAGTTGCCAGAAAGTCTCCTCGACCTCCAGGGGGCGCCAAACTAGCCTCGCCTTAACCGTGGCTTGTTGAATAAACCACGAACAAGCCACAAATCGCAGTTAGCAAGCCGCCTTGTCCCCGTTCACCCAACAGTCTGAGCCAAAGCCAGCCAGCCCAATTGCAGGTTTTAATGAGATGCTTGTTTCATGCGAACCATGATGCAACTTGTTGACTTAATCATGATTTATCTGAGAAAAAGGCTCTAGCAGCAGAGTCTGAACTAGGCTACATGGTGGTTGGTGAGCTTCCAACCCCTGATGTCATCGGAATCCAGCAGCCACGTCACTGGACTGCGGATTTCATTAGCCATGTCCTGACAAACCAAGATTAAAGCGGGTTTTCATAATTAATCTTGCCTTGTGTACTCCGATATGCCCGCACACATTTCTGAAAAAGAAGTGCAGGGATACTGCAATATCTGAGTTCCTTTTTTGTTTAATTACTGTATCTAATGAGGCATAACAATAGACCACTTGTTTACACAATACATTAAACCACAAACAAGCCAGGATTGAAAGCTCTTATTACCTACAATTTATTTTACAATATCAATTAAAGTTAATTCTAACTAAAACTAATTATTAGTTGTGTTAATATTAATCTATCTCCCAAATGAGACTCTGGGCAGTGCATATCGCTTAAAGCCAAACCAATATATACACAATAAAAAGAAAGAAAAGTAATGATGGCTAAAACCAAACCCAACTTCAATCATTAAAACAAGAAACTAATCATGATGACCTCACTATCTTTCAGATTATATGGCAAATCTGCAAAGTGTGTTTCTATAAATCATAGATTAAGCAAGACTAGGTTTAATAATAACATCCCTTCTATCACAAATAGCTTCTAGCTTATCTGGACTGCAAAAGTGTATCTTGTTTTGTTTAAGATTGACGACATCAATCCGTATTTTTGAAACCTGACAGTTTTTAAGATGTGTGGATGTTAACTCCCAGAATTCATGCCGGCTGGGGAAATTCTGGGAAATTGAAATCCACACATTTTAAAGTTGGCAAGTTTTAAAAAAATACTGAATACTGGCTGTGGATGACTGGAGACATACGGAGGGGTTGGATTGAATTTATAACATAAATTTATAATTTACACTCTGCTCTGATGTAGCCCCACCCAAAGCAGACCATGGGATACAGAAAAATGCAGAAATTGGTTAAAATGCAATTAAAAAACATGTGAAAAACATTAAGAATTACACTCAAAACAACCTTAGCTCAAGAGAAAAGGCTTAGCTCTAAATAAACTCTGAATAGGAACCACGTGCAAAAGTGATTCATTGCATTTAGCTGCTTTTGGGGATCCTTTTAATGGGGCAGGCGGGAAAATTTGGGGGTGATTTTCCTTTCAAGCTAGGCTCTATCCTTTTAAATGCGATTTTTGCTTTGTAATATTTTTGTTTTGAGAGAAAAGCTCGCAGATGCTGCCACCTGCTGGCCAACTTAGCCCTTCAAATTGGCAGAAGTTAATAATAAAGAGGTGGCCGAACTTAATCATCACTTACTGAATCACAAAATATGCACAAAATATGGGCTGTGGGATAAACCAGATAGGAAACACGACCAGATAAAAACGATTTGTTGCAAAGGCTGCATTTTTCAGCCTTTTACAACACTTGCAAATCTCAAAGTACAATTCTTGGGAGTCTCAGAAGTATTATTCTAGCTCCCCGCGCCCAGAACTCCCTAATGGCAACCTGAAAAACTTGGGAGGGTCCCTTCTCTTGCCCTCCCCTCGCCAATGCAGCTACAGGCTATGCCAAGGGTTCCACAAGCCCCCTGGGCTGCGGCCGTTCAAAACCAGACCGTGGAAGAAATGGGCAAGGGTGCGCATGCATGGAAATCTACTGATGTTGATGAAAAAGTAATTTTGGCTGAGGAATTCTGGGAGTTGAAATCCAGAAGTCTTAAAGTTGACAAGTTTACAGAGAGAGAGAGAGGCAGAGAGAGAGACACAGAGAGAAAGTCAGAGAGAGAGAGAGAGAGAGAGAGAGAGAGACAGACAGACAGACAGACACACACACACACACACACAGAGACAGAGAAGAGACAGACAGAGAAAGAAAGAGAGACGAGAGAGACAGACGGAGTCACACGCACACACACATACACAGAGAGAGAGAGACAGAGAGAGAGAGAGAAGAGATAGAGAGAGAGAAGAGAGAGAGAGAGAAAGAGAGAGAGAGACAGAGAGACAGAGAGAGAGAGACACAGACACAGAGAGAGAGACACAGAGAGAGACACAGAGAAGACAGACAGACAGAGAGAAAGAGATGAGACAGACAAGAGACACAGACAAAGACACACACACAGAGAAACAGAGACAGAGAGAGAGAGAAACAGAGAGAGAGAGAAAGAGAGATGAGAGAGACAGACAGACAGAGAGAAAGAGAGACAAGAGAGACGGACAGACACAGACAAAGACACACACAGAGAAACAGAGACAGAGAGAGACAGAGAGAGAAAGAGAGACAAGAGACAGACAGACAGACAGAAAGAAAGAAAGAAAGAGAGATGAGAGAGACAGACAGAGAGACGAGAAAGACAGAGAGACAGACAGACACAGATAAAGACACACACAGAGAGAAACAGAGACAGAGAGAGACAGAGAGACGAGACAGACAGACAGACAGAGAGAGAGAGAAAGAGAGAGAGAGAGAGAGAGGGAGCTAGAGGGTAGAATAACAGCATCTTGAAAGCATTCCCTTTATATACTGAAGAAGATCAAAGTGAGGCAGTCTTGAGTGTTTTTCTCACCTGCCCCGCCCCGTGTTTACCAGATGGTGGTTGAATTCCTTCTTCAAGGCCTCTCCAGGTTTCCCTACCTCCAAAGGGAAAATTCACCCCTTGCCCCAGACGGCTCCCTTCCCTTTCTCTCTCCCCACCCCCCACCCCCCACCCGGTGACTCCTCCAATGGCAACGAAGTACCCCAACTCCCACCAGTAGGCGAAAGCAAACGGACCCTGTTTAATAGCGGATCGATTTCTAGCTCTCTAGCTGGCAATGCCAGCTTTTCCAAAGTGCTGTTTCCAGAGCGGGCACGAAACCCATGCCCCCCTCTGTTATTCCCTCGATGAGTTCGGATGCGATCCATGACAAGTCTCGCTTGGCAGTGGGTCCTTTTGGCATCGGTGGCTCTTCCAGGATAGATGGGCCCACATCTAACTTAAAGCCCTGAATTTCAAGCTCCCCTCCTCAGCACCACTGAAAATGTTCGGGGTTGGTACAATACGGCTAAAGTACCAGCTCAGAGACCCTAAACCAGGGGGCCCCCCCCGACCCTCAGTCTGTCAACTGGCATGGGGTTGCGGCATTCCAGAAACCGGTTGGCGCAAAGAAGCGAAGCCCCATCGGCTGGAGGTAGACAGAACACGAAGCACCCCTCTCTGGTCAGCGGCA
This sequence comes from Thamnophis elegans, assembly GCF_009769535.1. Taxonomy (NCBI): domain Eukaryota; kingdom Metazoa; phylum Chordata; class Lepidosauria; order Squamata; family Natricidae; genus Thamnophis; species Thamnophis elegans. The sequence goes on from NC_045553.1 coordinate 4,433,443, forward strand.
AAACCTATGTCCATGGAACTGGTCGCTGGTACCCAAAAGGTTGGGGGTCATTTCCCTAAACTGTTGTTTATTTAGTGTATCCTCCTCCTCCTCCTCCCCCCTCCTCCTCTCCACAAGCCACACTCTCTTCTAGCACCGATGTTGTTAGCTAATTTGGTAATGAAATGTCTGCAAGAAAACAACCAGATTTAAGAGCATCAGTGAGCCCACAGTTCCTCCTCCTCCTCTCCACAAACCATATTCCCTTCTAGCACTGATTAGGTTACCTAGTTGGGTCATGAAATGTTTGCAAGAAAACTACCAAGCTCAGAGAGAATCAAGGATCCCACAGTCCTCCTCTTCCTCTTCCTCCTCCTTCTCCTCCTCTTCCTCCCCACTCTCTTCTAGCACTGATTAGGTTACCTAGTTTGGTAATGAAATATCTGCAAGAAAACAACCAGATTTAAGAGCATCAATGAGCCCACAGTCCTCCTTCTCCTCCTCCTCTTCACAAACCATATTCCCTTCTAGCACTGATTAGGTTACCTAGCTGGGTCATGAAATGTCTGCAAGAAAACCACCAAGCTCAGAGAGCATCAAGGACCCCACAGTAGTTGTTGTCCTCCTCCTCCTCCTCCTCCTCCTCCTCCTCCTCCTCTCCACTCTCTTCTAGCACTGATTAGGTTACCTAGTTTGGTAATGAAATGTCTGCAAGAAAACAACCAGATTTAAGAGCATCAGTAAGCCCAGAGTCGTCGCCCTCCTCCTCCTCCTCCTCCTCCTCCTCCTCCTCCTCCTCCTCCTCCTCCTCTCCACAAACCACATTCTCTTCTAGCACTGATTAGGTTACCTAGCTGGGTCATGAAATGTCTGCAAGAAAACCACCAAGCTCAGAGAGCATCAAGGACCCCACAGTCGTCGTCGTCCTCCTCCTCCTCCTCCTTCCCTTTTCCTTCTTCCCTTCTCCTCCTCCACTCCACAAACCCCACTCCCTCCAGCACTGATTAGGTTACCTAGTTGGGTCAGGAAACGTCTGCAAGAAAACCCCCAGGTTCAGAGAGCACCAAGACCCCCCCCACACCATCCTTTTGACCCTGAGCGACCGATCTCCTCCTCCAGCGTTAATAAGTGCTCGAAAAGGCATTTAGAGATCCCGAAGGCCGTTTCCGATTACTCCCTTCGCTGCTTCTTCGCCATGGAGGCTTCTATAAATCTTTTGGAAAGGCGGGTGTCTTAACAGCAAAATGGAGATGATTCAGCGCAGCGGGACCCAAGTGAGAATCCAGCCAAGGGTTTTTCTACCCTGGGAGAAAGCAGCTTAATGGGATTTTATCTGCAGATTGATTCATGAGGCTGTCTTTGGGGGAATTCTAAAAAGCCTTCGCTGCTGAATCGGAATATTTGCAGCCCGAGGTTCATCACAAGGGAAAGGCTCCATCCAACTCAGCCGAAACTTTTTTCTTCTTTATTTTTATTTGATTACGAAATTTATACGCCACCGGGGCAACTTTCGGACCTGGTTTTCTCTGGCATTTCTTTAATTGAACTGCCTTCCCAATCCGTAGGCATAACGGACGCATCCAAGGAATAATGAAAGGTATAATTCACACGTACCGCTGATCAGGAGTTGGAGCTCACCCTGGGGTATTTCTCCCTCTCCTCTTCCTCCTTCCCCCTCCTTTATGGTTGAATTAAAATTCTAATTTCCTGTTCATGGAAACAAAGCCCTTCGAAAGAATAAAGGATCGCAACCATCATTCATATGCGCCGGTTGCCAGGCCTTTGAATTTGGATCAAAAGGGCCATAGGGATGCTGCAACCTCATAATCAGGGGAAATGGTCATAAGTTCCTCTTTGCACAATTGTGGTCACTGAATGAACTCTGCAGTGGAGCTGGCAGCAGAGTCGGACAGTGAGGAGGTCGGGGAGGAACCTGGAGACTGGGGAAGGCTCGGATGAGGGCTCTGTGTCGGGGGGCGGGCAGGGCCGTCTGACAGTTCTCAGCTGCCTTTGGAGCTAGAGAGCAGTGGGGCAGAAGAACAGCAGGAGCCTGTTCCCAGTGTGCGCCTGCGCAGAGCTGCCAGAAGAAAAGAACAGCTAAGAAATCAGGGTTGACTTGGGAGGAAGGCCACAGGTGGACGGTGAATGGCCCCTCCCAGAGGGAATAAAAGAGGAGCAAAAGGGGAGGGGCTTTGCAGGAAACAATTTGTTCTGGTTTCAGGAGTGTGAAGATCTGTCCGTGAATCTCAGAGACTCTGTGCCAAGTCTTTCCTTGCACCGTACAGCGTTTGGGAAAATATCTTGCAACCGTTCTTCCTATGTTTTAGCCTCCAGTCCCCTAATCATCTTTGTTGCTCTTCTCTGCACCCTTTCCAGAGTCTCCACATTTTGTTCGGGTCGTTTCCAGCCTCCCCAAGCCAAAAACGAACCAAAAGAAGAAGAAAAGAGGCTCGCCTAAAAAAAATAATCATCATCATCTGGAGGGTGGGCTAGAAGACCTCTGAGGTCCCCCTCCTCCAAGTTCAAGTTTCTCATTCGGGGTGTTCCCACCCCCGCCCTCCCAGCCTTCCCCGGATGGTCCTTCTGCCCGTCTCCCCCCCCACCCCTTTTGCACAACGCTGATTGGGTCTCTATCTCTCTACCCCCCCCCCCCACCGCGCCTCTGCTGGTGCGGGGGCGCTCCAGGCGGCGCGGAGCTCCAGGCGCTTCTTGGCAGAGTCCGGTGTGCGCCTTCCTCCCTTCGCTCCGGGAGAGAAACCTGAGCGGTTGTACGGAGCCAGCTGGGGTCGGCAGGGGTTCTTTTTTGGCCAGCAGCCGTTGTTCCCGAGCGAGGAGAGGCGAAGGCAGGGGGATAAGGCCGGGTTGAGCCAGTTCGTTCGTTCTTCTTTCTTTCTTTCTTTCTTTTCTCCTCCTCCTCTATCCTTTCTTTCTTTCTCTTCCTTCCCTCCTTCCTCTCTTTCTCCTCTTCCTTCCTTCCTCTCTTTCTTTCTCCTCCTCCTTATCTATCATTTCTTTCTCTTCCTTCCTTTTTCTTTCTCCTTCTTTTCCTCCTACACCTTTCTTTCCCTTTCTTCCTCTCTTCCTTTCTCCTCCTCTTCTATCCTCTTTCTTACTGTCTCTTCCTCCCTCCCTCCTCCTCCTTCCTTCCTTCTTCTCCCACCCGCCTGGCGCTCTCCGCCACTTTCGCGCCCCGTTCCAACTTCGCCTCCGCGCGTCTTCTCCGGCGAATTCCCTCCCCATGGCGGGCTCGTCGCCTCCCCCAGCTTACTCCGACCTCAAGAGGGGCTTGGGGAAGAGCGGCAGCGGCGCCCAGCTCCAGCTGAACGGCGCCGAGGAGATCCCTGTCCCCGAGGAGGAAGAGGAGCAGCGCCCCCCGCCCAAGAACTACTTGTGGCTAAGCATTCTCTCCTGCTTCTGCCCCGCGTACCCCGTCAACATCGCCGCCTTCGTTTTTTCGGTCATGGTGAGCCGGGGGGGGGGCACGGGGACCGGGCGGGACCCACTGACGCTCCGCGCCCTGCCCGACGTTGCCAGGACCCCCTGCCCCATGCTGCCAGGGCCCCCTGCCCGATGTTGACGTCTCCTGGCCGTCGGGGAGACATCCCATGCGCCTGGGCCGGAGTGCAAACGGAGGCCGGGGAGGGAGGAGGAGACCCCACCCGGATCCCCCACCCGTGTTCCCTTGCCCCCCCTTCCCAAACTACCACCCCCCAGCCGCCTCCGTGGTCCCCGTCACCCTTTCTCTCTTCCCTTTTGCGCAAAGGCGCTTGTGCGCTTTTACGCATGAATCGCTCCATTTGGGTCTTTGGGGGGGGGGTCTAAACTAGGGGGACTGCAGGGAAAGGAGGTTTGGGGGGAGGCTAGGGGGTCGGCCTCTCGGGTAGCCAGGAGGCGGGCTCTCCAGGTGGTCTGGCATCGGTTGGTAGTAAGGGGGGAGCCCAAAGGCGCGGCGGCGGGGACCGTTTCAGCCTTCAGGCGCTGCCTTCTCATTTTGGAGGAGACAGACGCCGGTAGCCGCTGCGCGGATCCTGCCGGCCGTTGCTTGAGGAATGGGTTGAGGTGCGGATCCCGCGAATTGCAGCTCGGCGCGGGTTCTAGTTTTCGCCAATGTGCAACGGCTAACCCGGTTTGGGTCTCCAAAGCTTGTTTCCATTCTCCCCTCCAAAATATGCCTGGTTCGTTTGCTTTCGTTACGTTTTAACCGCGTGTGGGGGGTGGGCGATTTTCCACTTAAGTGTGGCTCAGGGTTGAAATGCGAGGTTCTTGGTGCTCTCTGAGTTGGGTGGTTTTCCTGCAGACATCTGATTACCCAACTAGGTAACATCCTCAGTGCTAGAAGGGAGTGGTATTTGCGGAGAGGAGGAGGACTGTGGGGTCCTTGGTGCTCTCTGAGTTTGATGGCTTTCTTGCAGACATTTTATTACCCAACTAGGTAACACCATCAGTGCTGGAAGGGAGTGGGGTTTGTGGAGAGGAGGAGGACTGTGGAGTCCTTGGTGCTCTCTGAGTTGGTGGTTTTCTTGCAGACATCTCATTACCCAACTAGGTAACATCATCAGTGCTAGAAAGGTGTGGGGTTTGTGGAGAGGAGGAGGACTGTGGAGTCCTTGGTGCTCCCTGAGTTTGGTGGTTTTCTTGCAGACATTTTATTACCCAACTAGGTAACATCATCAGTGCTAGAAGGGAGTGGGGTTTGTGGAGAGGAGGAGGAGGACTGTGGGTGCTCTATGAGCTTGGTGGTTTTCTTGCAGACATCTCATTACCCAACTAGGTAACCTCATCAGTGCTGGAAGGGAGTGGGGTTTGCAGAGAGGAGGAGGAGGAGGAGGAGGAGGAGGAGGAGGAGGAGGAGGAGGAGGAGGAGGAGGAGGAGGAGGAAAAAAAGGCATCAGACTGTATGAGGTCCTTGGTGCTTTCTGAGCTTGGTGGTTTTCTTGCAGACATCTCGTCACCCAACTAGGTAACATCCTCAGTGCTGGAAGGGAATGGGGTTTGTGGAGAGGAGGAGGAGGAGGACTGTGGGGTCCTTGGTGCTCCCTGAGCTTGGTGGTTTTCTTGCAGACATCTCATTACCCAACTAGGTAACATCATCAGTGCTAGAAAGGTGTGGGGTTTGCAGAAAGGAGGAGGGGGAAAAGGATCCTTGCTGTTCTCTGAGCTTGCTTGTTTTCTTGCAAACGTTTATCGATGTTAACCCTGGTAATGTTACCTAGTTTGGGTAATGAAACGCAGCACAAAGCACCCTTAACTCCCCTCATCCCAGCCGTCATGGCCAACAGTAGTGGGGCAGGGCAGGGCAAGGCAGAGGATGAAAAAATCCCATCGCTGGTATCCCAGCAGCAGAGAAATCTTGACCTCCAATTTCCACTTGCTAATGGACGTTCTTAAATGTACACAAATCCTGGCCAGCACGGATATCTTGCTATGCAATTATCCCGTTTATTATTTATTAGACAACCCCGCGGCCTGTTCAGTCACTCTTTCAGAAATATTCCCTCATCAGATTCCTCAGCCGCCTTCAACAACGGCGGCAGAGATTCTAACATACCGGAACAATTCTTCAATTAAAATCCGCGGATCCTCTATTGATGGGGATTGGCGGTTTCTCCATTCGATAAATAAATCAATACACCCATGGATGGACCTGCTTTGAAAATGGCCCATCTGGAAGCTGTATACCTCAATCCAACATCAGTCCAGGAAGTGTCATAAAATGTTTTAACAAATTTTGGCAAATTTCAACAGCCGGGGGTTGGAGTGGGGTGATGGACCCCCGATTGTGGATGCTTTCTGAGCTTGTCGATTAGAAAGATCGGCAGTTCGGCGGTTCGAATCCCCAGCGCCGCGTAAGGGAGTGAGCTCCCGTGACTTGTCCCAGCTTCTGCCAACCGAGCAGTTTGAAAGCAGGTAAAAAATGCAAGTAGAAAAATGGGGACCACCTTTGGTGGGAAGGGAACAGCGTTCCGTGCGCCTTCGGTGTTGAGTCATGCTGGCCACATGACCCCGGAGACGTCTTCGGATAGCAGTGGCTCTTCGGCTTTGAAACGGAGATGAGCACCGCCCCCTAGAGTCGGGAACGACCAGCACCTATGTGCAAGGGGAACCTTTACCTATTAGTTCTCAGTCTATCGCTGTGAGCTGACCTCATAATCTTCTATAGCAGTTAAATAGCAGTTAGACTTATATACCGCTTCATAGGGCTTCCAGCCCTCTCTAAGCGGTTTACAGAGTCAGCAATATCGCCCCCATAGTCTGGGCCCTCATTTCACCCACCTCGGAAGGATGGAAGGCTGAGTCAACCTTGAGCCGGTGAGATTAGAACCGCTGAACTGCAGATAACAGTCAGCTGAAGTGGCCTGCAGTACTGCACCCTAACCACTGCGCCACCTCGGCTCTTACCAGGCCAAGCTAGTATATTCCAGTTCTAAAGGCGGATGGGTGGATCTCCTTTTGAATGTATATTTTTGTTGTTGGCACAGTTGAGTTGAAAGGAAGAAAGACAGTTCATTGACATACTATTTTGGGAGATGTTAAGATTAAAGAGAAGCAAATTGGGATGGGGGCAATGACAAAGCTCCGGGATTTGCAGATCAAAGTTGTACTTAAGGAAAAAGCAACCTTTGTTTATACCAATCGTGACTGGAGCAGAGTGATCTTCAAAGGATTTCTTCCATATCTAGAAATATTGAATTTAGGAAGCATTGAATTGATCTTGCCTGCGCCCCCTAATTTTACACACAGAGAAAAATCCCTTTCGAGCTGCCTAGATTCTTAGATGCCACCTTAATCAATGTTCAGGTTTTTCATTTTCGGAAATGTCGCCTTAATTCTAGATGGCCTAAAGGCTCTGTTCTCACCTCACAATCAGGAGGTTGTGAGTTCCATCCTAGGTCGAGGCAGATGTAGGGTCTCCTGCTTGGGCAGGGGGCTGGGCTAGATGACCTGCAAGGTCCCTTCCAATTCTGTTCCTCTGTTAAAGGTTGCTTCCCACTTTGATTAGTTTCTATCCGGGCCGGGGCTTCTTGTCCTGCCTTCAGGTGCTTTGGAGAATAACAAGTGGCAAGGGACCCTGGAGGTCTTCTAGCCCAACCCCCTGCACGAACAGGAGACCCTATAAACCATCCCACACAAATGGTTATCCAACATCTTCTTAAAGACTTCCAGTGTTGGAGCATTCACAACTTCTGGAGGCAAGTCGTTCCACCGATTAATTGTTCTCACTGTCAGGAAATTTCTCATCATTTCTAGGTTGCTTCTCTCCTTGATTAGTTTTCACCCATTGCTTCTTGTTCTACCCTCAGGTGCCTTGGAGAATAGCTTGGCTCCCTCTTCTTTGGGGCAACCACTGAGATATTGAAAGACTGCTATCATGTCTCCCCTAGTCCTTACAATACAATACAATACAATACAATACAATACAATACAATACAATGCAATGCAATAGCAAAGTTGGAAGGGACCTTCGAGGTCTTCTAGTCCAACCCCCTGCTACACAGGAAACCCTATACTGTTACAGACAAATGGATGTCCAACATCTTCTTAAAGACTTCCAGTGTTGGGGCATTCACAACTTCTGGAGGCAACTTCTGTTCCACTGATTCATTGTTCTCACTGTCAGGAAATTTCTCCTCGATTCTAAGTTGCTTCTCTTCTTGATTAGTTTCCACCCATTGCTTCTTGTTCTACACTCAGGTGCCTTGGAGAATAGCTTGACTCCCTCTTCTTTGGGGCAACCCCTGAGATATTGGAAGACTGCTATCATGTCTCCCCTGGTCCTCTTTTCATTAAACTAGACATACCCAGTTCCTGCAACCGTTCTTCATATGTTTTAGCCCCTAATCCTCTTTGTTGCTCTTCTCTGCACTCTAGTCCTTTTTTCCCCTCTGGACTAGCCAAACCCAAATCTTGAAAGCATTCTTCGTATGTTGCGTCTCTTCTTGGTCAGTTTCCTCCCCGCCGTTTCTTCTTCTCCTGCCTTTCTGGTGTTTTGGAGAAGAGGTTGGCCCCGTCTTTTCTCCAGAGGCGAAAGCTGCTTGGGGGCGACCAGCAGAAGTTCAAGCTGTGGTCTCCTGCCCTTTGCAGCAGAAGTCACACCCTTTGTCTATTGATTCCAGGCAGGGAGAAGTGAACCTGGGCCAAAACTTTAGCAGCCTTAATGGACTGCGGTGCATTACTTAGAAGAAGAAGAAAAAAAGACAACGGTCTCTTTTGGAAGCTCCAGGAGATGCTGGGAGCCGAGTCAAAGCCGCCGAGATAGGAGGAAGGCTCCTTCAAGCCAACAGGATGTGGAAGATGGGAGGTGAGGTTGGAGAGAGGGGGGCTGGGAGCTCCGAAGATTTGGGCAGGGTAGACTGATTCCCATCGTGCTTGTCCAGGACGGGATTTTAAAACTGGAAAATAAGAGCCGAGGTGGCACAGTGGGTAGAGCGCAGCACTGCAGGCTACTTCAGCTGACTGTTATCTGCAGTTCGGCGGTTCAAATCTCACCGGCTCAGGGTTGACTCAGCCTTCCATCCTTCCGAGGTGGGTAAAATGAGCACCCAGACTGTGGGGGCGATATGCTGACTCTGTAAACCGCTTAGAGAGGGCTGAAAGCCCTATGAAGCGGTCTATAAGTCTAACTGCTATTGCTATTGCTAAAATGGATCCGCTGGGAGGAACGGATGGGGAAGGGTCGGCTCTCCCCCCCGTTTATCCTTTGCTTTGTGATTGAATAGAAGCAGAGAACCGGAAGGGGCCTCAGGAGGTCTTCTAGTCCGACCCCTTGCTCATGGTGGTCCAGCCTCTTCTCGGAAACGATCTGCACAAGGAGACCTCGACTTCACCCCAGTTGGTTTAGTGACCGCTCGAAGCCGCAATGGCACTGGGGAAAAAAAGAAACTTACGACCAGGTTTCACCCTTGTGACAGTCACACCATCTGCAGTAGTCACGGGATTAAAACTCGGATGCTTGGCAACTGGTTCGCATTTATGACGGTTGCAGTGCTCCGTGTGTGTGTGTGTGCACGTATGTGTGACGTGATCCCCTTTTTGCGAACTTCCGACAAGACAAGCCAACAGGGAGAGCCAGGTTTGCTTAACAACGGCGTGGGAAACTGAACCCCGGCGGCGATTCGCTTAGCGGCGGTGGCAAGAAAGGGGTTAAAATTGGGCAAAGCTCCATGAAGAAATATCTTGCTTTGCAATAGTCGTTCTGGGCTCATCTGCGGCCGTTAAGTGGAGGATTGCCTGTTATAATGGCAATGGGGTGTTTTTCAAAGTGTTTCAGGAGTCTTTTCCCAGGTCAAAACCAAACGGTTCCCTCCCTGCCGTGAAGGTGCATTTTTTTCAGGGGGGCAACTGGACTTTCTTGTATTTTTTCAAAGTTTCGCTTCCCATCCAAGAAGCTTCTTCAGCTCTGGACAGGATGGTGGGGAAATGGAAGGGATTGATACTCCTTGCAGACAGCTGGTCATTTGCGTCCTTTTAGAGAGTCATTGAGGCCACTTGGAGGATTTATACTCCTTGCAGGCAGCTGGTCATTTGCATCCTTTGAGAGGGTCATTGAGGCCACTTGGAGGATTTATACTCCTTGCAGACAGCTGGTCATTTGCATCCTTTTAGAGAGTCATTGAGGCCACTTGGAGGTTTTATACTCCTTGCAGACAGCTGGTCATTTGCATCCTTTTAGAGAGTCATTGAGGCCACTTGGAAGTTTTATATTCCTTGCAGACAGCTGGTCATTTGCATCCTTTTAGAGGGTCATTGAGGCCACTTGGAAGTTTTATATTCCTTGCAGACAGCTGGTCATTTGCATCCTTTTGAGAGGGTCATTGAGGCCACTTGGAGGATTTATACTCCTTGCAGACAGCTGGTCATTTGCATCCTTTTAGAGGGTCGTTGAGGCCACTTGGAAGTTTTATATTCCTTGCAGACAGCTGGTCATTTGCATCCTTTTGAGAGGGTCATGGAGGCCACTTGGAGGTTTTATACTCCTTGCAGACAGCTGGTCATTTGCATCCTTTTAGAGGGTCATTGAGGCCACTTGGAAGTTTTATATTCCTTGCAGACAGCTGGTCATTTGCATCCTTTTGAGAGGGTCATTGAGGCCACTTGGAGGTTTTATACTCCTTGCAGACAGCTGGTCATTTGCATCCTTTTAGAGGGTCGTTGAGGCCACTTGGAAGTTTTATATTCCTTGCAGACAGCTGGTCATTTGCATCCTTTTAGAGAGTCATTGAGGCCACTTGGAGGTTTTATACTCCTTGCAGACAGCTGGTCATTTGCGTCCTTTTAGAGGGTCATTGAGGTCACTTGGAAGTTTTATATTCCTTGCAGACAGCTGGTCATTTGCATCCTTTTAGAGGGTCATTGAGGCCACCTGGAGGTTTTATACTCCTTGCAGACAGCTGGTCATTTGCGTCCTTTTAGAGGGTCATTGAGGCCACTTGGAGGTTTTATACTCGTTGCAGACAGCTGGTCATTTGCGTTCTTTTAGAGGGTCATTGAGGCCACTTGGAGGTTTTATACTCCTTGCAGGCAGCTGGTCATTTGTGTCCTTTGAGAGAGTCATTGAGGCCACTTGGAGGTTTTATACTCCTTGCAGGCAGCTGGTCATTTGCGTCCTTTTAGAGGGTCATTGAGGCCACTTGGAGGTTTTATACTCCTTGCAGACAGCTGGTCATTTGCATCCTTTGAGAGAGTCATTGAGGCCACTTGGAGGTTTTATACTCCTTGCAGGCAGCTGGTCATTTGCGTCCTTTTAGAGGGTCATTGAGGCCACTTGGAGGTTTTATACTCCTTGCAGGCAGCTGGTCATTTGCGTCCTTTTAGAGGGTCATTGAGGCCACTTTGAGGTTTTATACTCCTTGCAGGCAGCTGGTCATTTGCATCCTTTGAGAGAGTCATTGAGGCCACTTGGAGGTTTTATACTCCTTGCAGGCAGCTGGTCATTTGCATCCTTTGAGAGGGTCATTGAGGCCATTTGGAGGTTTTATACTCCTTGCAGGCAGCTGGTCATTTGCATCCTTTGAGAAAGTCATTGAGGCCACTTGGAGGATTTATATTCTTTGCAGGCAGCTGGTCATTTGCGTCCTTTTAGAGGGTCATTGAGGTCACTTCTAGAGGCTTACCTACAGGAACCATTAGCAGCACTTAGGTGACCCTGAGGATACGGATAAAACCTCCAAGTGGCCTCAACGACCCTCTAAAGGTAAAGGTAAAGCTTCCCCTCCCACATGTGCTAATCGTTCCCGACTCTAGGGGGCGGTGCTCATCTCTGTTTCAAAGCCGACACTGTCCGAAGATGTCTCCGTGGTCATGTGGCCGGCATGATTCAATGCCGAAGGTGCACGGAATGCTGTTGGTGGTCCCTATCTTTTCTCCTTGCATTTTTTACGGGCTTTCGAAAAGAAAGAAGGAAGAAAAGAAGGGAGGGAGGAAAGGAAATAAAGAAAAAAAGAAAGAAGGAAGAAAGGAAGGAAGGAAAGGAGAGAGGCAGGAATGCAAGGAGGGACCAGAAAGCTATTTATTTCTTTAAATATTCATTCGATGTTGAAATGTAAAGGTTCCCCTCGCACATCTATGCTGGTCGTTCCCGACTCTAGGGGGCGATGCTCATCTCCATTTCAAAGCCGAAGAGCCAGCGCTGTCCGAAGACGTCTCCGTGGTCATGTGGCTGGCATGACTCAACACCGAAGGCGCACGGAACGCTGTTCCCTTCCCACCAAAGATGCTCCCTATTTTTCTCCTTGCATTTTTTTTACCTGCTTTCGAAACTGCTAGGTTGGCAGAAGCTGGGACAAGTCGCGGGAGCTCACTCCGTTACACGGCGCTCGGGATTCAAGCCGCCGAACTACCGATCCCCTTTCTGATCGACAAGCTCTGCGTCTTAGCCCCTGCGCCACCACATCCCTCCATAACCCTCAGTGGCTCCTGTAAGACACAGGGAAACTTCTCCAAGTGGCCTCAACGACCCTGTAAAAGGAGGCAAACGACCAGCGGTTTTGCAAGGGGTATCAATCCTTCCATTTCCGCACCGTTCACTCAGAGCTGAAGAATCTTCTTGGACGAGAAGCTAAATGTTTTCAAAAGGAAAAACAAGAAAGTCCCAGTGGCCGCTTGGGAGAACTTTGGCCTGGATGACTGAGAAGGCCTACAGACTTTTCGCTCCCTCGCTGCTATTTCTCAGGCTCATCTTACTCGTGACATCAGAGAGATCCAAGATTTCAAGGCCCGGCTCTTGGGACTCGAGTTGTTGCCTGCGTACACTTCGGTGTCCCCTTGCCGTAATGTGATCTGTTTGTGTTGAGCCACAGCTTCACGTTTGAGAGAGCGAGAGCAGCGAGGAAGGCTTGTCCTCAAAGGCCTGGGTGTAACTAGCTGCCTTTGTGCTTTCGGGTGGCTCAGCGGCTAAGGCGCTGAGCTTGTCGATCGGAAAGGTGGCCGGCAGTTCGGCGGTTCGAATCCCCAACGGAGGGAGCTCCCGCGACTCGTCCCAGCTTCTGCCAACCTAGCAGTTCGAAAGCACGTTAAAAAATGCAAGTAGAAAAATAGTTAACCACCTTTGGTGGGAAGGGAACAGCGTTCCGTGAGCCTTCGGTGTTGAGTCATGCCGGCCACATGACCACGGAGAGGTCTTCGGACAGCGCTGGCTCTTCGGCTTTGAAACGGAGAGGAGCACCGCCCCCTAGAGTCGAGAACGACTAGCACATATGTGCGAGGGGAACTTTTAACTTAATTGTCTCATAGACAGCTGATTTCATGCAATTTTATTCCCCCTCCCCCACGAATGGAGGCAAATGCAGGCAGACCTCAGTCTATGACCAAAACCGACCCCAAAAGTTCTGTTGCTAAGCGAGACAATGGCAAAATATGGGGAGGAGGAGGACTGTGGAGTATTTGGTGCTCTCTGAGCTTGGCTGTTTTCTTGCAGACATTTCATTACCCAGCTAGATAATATTATCAGTGCACGCACTTCCTTCCTTCCTTCCTTCCTTCCTTCCTTCCTTCCTTCTTTCCTTCCTTCCTTCCCCTTCCTTCCTTTCCTTCCTTCCTTTCCTTCTTTCCTTCCTTCCCTTTCCTTTCTTCCTTCCCTTCCTTCTTTTCTTCCTTCCCCTTCCTTCCTTCCTTCCTTCCTTCCTTCCTTCCTTTCCTTCCTTCCCTTTCCTTCCTTCCTTCCTTCCTTCCTTCCCAAGCAATAGCCCTTAGACTTATATACCACTTCATAGTGCTTTTACAGCCCTCTCTAAGCAGTTTACAGAGTCAGCCTTTTGCCCCCAACAATCTGGGTCCTCATTTGACCCACCTCGGAAGGGCTGAGTCAACCTTGAGCCTGGTGAGATTCGAACTGCCGAATTGCAGGCAGCCGGGAGTCGGCAGAAACTGCCTGCAGTACTGCACTCTGACCACTGCGCCACCGCAGCTCGTTTTATGCCCTTCCTTGCCACGGTTGTTAAGTGAGTAACTGCGGTTGTTAAACAGCTAACTTTCTGACACTGAAGGGGGTCAGTTCCAAGGAACCCCAGCCAAGCCGTTCACGAAACAGCTCTCCCGTACAGATGTGCCTTATGGGTCTTGACGCCCTCGGGAACGAAACGGGTGCAGAGTTCATGTTGGAATTTTCAACCCTGGGTGTGGCTACCTTCTTCTTGTCTCTTTCTTCCCGCAGGCGCTAAACAGCTACACCCAAGGAGACATCGAAGGGTCGAGAAGGCTGGGCCACACGGCCTTGCTGGTCGCCATCGCATCCATTCTCATCGGGGCCCTGATGATTGCAATCCTTTGTATTGTCCATTATACTACGGTAAGCCTACCTTGGTGGCATGTGGCTTGTATTTAATTGCCCTCAGCCTGGGGTCCTTCCAAGGGAGTAGGACTACAATGCCCATGTTGGCAGAGCTGGCAGCAGATTCGGACAGGGAGGACAGTTGGGGAGGAACCTGGGCCAGTCCTGGAGTCTGGGGAAGGCTCGGACGAGGGCTCTGTGTCGGAGGCAGAGAGGGGGCCAGGGCCGTATGCCAGTTATCAGCTGCCTTCAGAGTCGGAGATCAGTGGGGCAGAAGAACAGCTGGAGCCTGTTCGCAGTGTGAGTTGCCAGAGGAAGGGAAGAGCTAAAGAACAGGGGTCGACTTGGGAGTAAGGCCACAGGTGGACGGTGAATGGCCCCTCCCAGAGGACATAAAAGAGGAGCGAAAGGGGAGTGGAGTTTGCAGGAGACAATTAGTTCGCTTCATTGGTTCGTGACTCTCCGAGACTCCTTGCCAAGTTTTGCAGATCTCGGCCTGGCAGCTCTCCAAGCCAGATAAGGTCTGTGACTGTAAATCCTCCCTGGAAAGACTTTGCTGGAGGTGAATGAGCAGAATTCACAGCAAATTAATAAAATGGTTTTTTCTCAGGGCAAAGAGTTTGCTTCATGCTCTTGGGAAGCTTCGGTCAGAAGACCATAGAGGTCTTCTATTCCAACCCCTCACTCAGCCAGCCAACCCTGTTACCAATCCGGACAAATGGCTAATGCAGGACTAGAACTCACTGTCTCCTGGTTTCTAAGCCAGCCCCCTAACCCCTAGGCCAAAGTGGCTCTCCTATAGTTAGGAGATCGGGCACGATGGAAGTTGTAATTCAACAACAAGGAGCAGCTTTCAAGATTTCTCCTTTGGCTCTTCTTCCTTTCCATTTATCTCTTCTGTCAAAATAGGATCGGATGCCATTATTGTCTGCTAACATCTCTGGCAAAGAGGGCACGGTTAGGATCAGGAGAGAAATGAAATTAACATTAGTTTTCCATTAAGCTGGACGGCCCCCCGACCATTAATGCAAAATTTCAGCAGCCAAGGGAATTGAAAGATCAGCAAAACAAGTTGAAGAGTTTTTTGAGTGCACTTCGATCAAATTATCGCCGTTTTAAAGCAGAAAGCCTTCGTCCACCTACAGCATCGTAACAAAAAGAATTGAAGAGGAATGCAATCTTTTAGGAAGTAAAAGAAACAAGGCTGTAAGGGGATTTTTAACAACAACAACAACAACAACAACAACAACAACAACAAAACGGAAAATTCCTTGGCTATACCCGTCCACAATGTTTCACCTGATCTTGATTCTTTCCTTCTGTTGCATCAGCAAGAAGGGTGAAATTCAGCCAGTTCTGACAAGTTCTGGAGAACTGGTAGGGGAAATTTTGAGTAGTTTGGAGAACCGACAAATACCAAATCTGGCTGGCCCCCCGAGTGGGGAGGGAATGGGGATTTTGCAGTATCCTTCCCCCGGAGTGGGGAAGAAATGGGGATTTTGCAGATCCTTCCCCTGGAGTGGGGAGGGAATGGGGATTTTGCAGTATCGTTTCCCTGGAGTGGGGAGGGAATGGGGATTTTGCAGTATCCTTCCTATAAGTGGGGAGGGAATGGGGATTTTGCAATATCCTTCCCATGGAGTGGGGAGGGAATGGGGATTTTGCAGTATCCTTCCTATAAGTGGGGAGGGAATGGGGATTTTGCAATATCCTTCCCCTGGAGTGGGAAGGAATGGAGATTTTGCAGTATCCTTCCCCTGGAGTGGGAAGGGAATGGGGATTTTACAGTATCCTTCCCCTGGAGTGGGAAGGAATGGAGATTTTGCAGTATCCTTCCCCTGGAGAGAGGAGGGAATGGGGATTTTGCAGTATCCTTCCCCTGGAGTGGGAAGGGAATGGGGATTTTGCAGTATCCTTCCCCTGGAGTGGGAAGGGAATGGGGATTTTGCAGTATCCTTCCTATAAATGGGAACGGAATGGGGATTTTACAACACACAGGTAGCAAAAAAAATTGAATTTCACCACTGATCAGAAGAGGTATAAAATCCAGATCACGTGAAGTATTAATACCACTTTATAAAGCCTTAGTAAGGCCACACTTGGAATACTGGATCCAGTTTTGGTCATTGTATTATAAGATGTGGGGACTCTGGAAAGAGTGCAGAGAAGAGCAGCAAAGATGATTAGGGGACTGGAGACTAAAACATATGAAGAACGGTTGCAGGAACTGGGTATGTCTAGTGTAATGAAAAGAAGGACTAGGGGAGACATGATAGCAGTCTTCCAATATCTCAGAGGCTGCCCCAAAGAAGAGGGAGTCAAGCTATTCTCCAAAGCACCTGAAGGTAGAACAAGAAGCAATGGGTGGAAACTAATCAAGGAGAGAAGCAACCTAGAACTAAGGAGAAATTTCTTTAGACAGTTAGAACAATTAATCAGCGGAACAACCTGCCACCAGAAGTTGTGGCACGGGATATTTTCAAAAATAGACTGGATTGTCATTTGTCCGGAATGGTGGAAGAGTCTCCTGCCTTGAGCGGAGGGTTGGACTAGAAGACCTCTAGGATCACTTCCAGCCCTGGGATTCTATGTTCCCCTACTTGGCCATTCCATCCAAAAGAAGACCTAACTTTAAACCTTCCACATCTGGCAATGGCATTTCCCCCTTTCTAAATCTCGTTTTGGTTATGTTGGTATCAGCTGGATTTTCAGTCCCCACTCCAATCAAAATTGGAGTTCACCTCTCTTTTCGGTATTATTTTATTCTCTGCATTTCTCCATTGCATTGTACCATTGTTAGCCATCTTTCTTCTTTCTTTCTTTCTTTCTTTCCTACCATCCTTCCTTTCTTTCCTTCTTTCTTTCCTTCCTTCCTTTCTTCTTTCTTTCTTTCTTTCTTTCTTTCCTACCATCCTTCCTTTCTTTCTTTCCTTCCTTCCTTCCTTCCTTCTTTCTTTCTTTCTTTCCTACCATCCATCCTTTCTTTCCTTCCTTCCTTCCTTCCTTCCTTCCTTCCTTCTTTCTTTCTTTCTTTCTTTCTTTCCTCTCCAGAGTTCGGAGCACGTCTGTCTTTTGCACTTTTAAGGTTTTTGCTAGCTTTGCAATCCACCTGGTGAATTTCTGAGGCAAATTAGAAGAGCGAAAATGAATAATAAATGAGAACGTTAGAGGGATGTAATCACATTTCTTGGCTGGATTAGGCTGTTGTATTTTTATTTTGGAATTTTTTTTTACTGCTGATGGCATTTTATTCAATGTTCCTCTCACTCTGGCTTTAAGTCTACTTTTTTGGTATAATTATCCTTCCTTCTTTCCTTCCTTCCTCCTCTTCCCTCCTTCTCTTTTCTTCTTTTTCCTTCCCTTTGCCTTTCCTTCCTCCTCTCCTCTCCACTTTCCCTTCCTTCCTTTCTTCCTCTTCCTTCTCTTTCGTCTTTTCCCTTCCCTTTGCCTTTCCTTCCTCCTCTTCTCTCCTCCCTTCCCCTTCCTTCCTTCTTTCCAATCTCCCTTTCTCCTCCCTTCCTACCTCTATCTCTCTCTCTTTCCTTTCCTTCCTTCCTTCCTTCCTTCCTTCTCTTCCCTCCCTTCCCTCTCTTCTTTTCCCTTCCCTTTGCCTTTCCTTCCTCCTCTCCTCAGCACTTTCCCTTCCTTCCTTCCTCTTCCTTCTCTTTCCTCTTTTCCCTTCACTTTGCCTTTCCTTCCTCCTCTTCTCTCCTCCCTTCCCCTCCCTTCCTTCTTTCCAATCTCCCTTTCTCCTTCCTTCCTACCTCTATCTCTCTCTCTTTCCTTTCCTTCCTTCCTTCCTTCTCTTCCCTCCCTTCCCTCTCTTCTTTTCCCTTCCCTTTGCCTTTCCTTCCTCCTCTTCTCTCCTCTCTTCCCCTCCCTTCCTTCTTTCCAGTCTCCCTTTCTCCTTCCTTCCTACCTCTCTCTCTTTCCTTTCCTTTCCTTTCCTTCCTTCCTTCCTTCCTTCCTTCCTTCCTTCCTTCCTTCCTTCCTTCCTTCCTTCCTTCCTTCTTTCCTTCCTTCCTACAACCCCAATTGAGCCTAAAATGTATGTCGCCTAGTGCGACAACCATTACATGACTTTTTCCCCATTTTACAACCTTCCTTGCCGGAGTTGCTAAGTGAATCACTGCAGTTAAGAAATCAGCCTCACCCTCGTTAAGGGAATCCGGCTTCCCCAAAAGGGGGAAAAATCACTGCCGTCATAAATTCACTGCCGTCATAAATTCCAGCCAGTTGCCAAGTGTCTGAATGGCTATCACGTCGCCATGGGGTCGTAAGTGTGAAACGGTCGTAAGTGTGAAACGGTCGTAAGTGTGAAACGGTCGTAAGTGTGAAACGGTGCTGTTTTCCGCGCCGCTTTAATTCCGAACGGTCCCTAAACGGACCGTTGTAAGTTAGGGACGGCCTCTTCTCTGCTTCGCATCCCTTAAGGGCAGATGGAGAATTTGGTCCAGCTCTGGGGATGAATTAGCAGCCAATTCGGATGACTTCCCCCCCCCCCTCCATCTGGCCGACGTCTGCAGCTTTCGCTCACAGACAACAGCTGCCAAAGGATTGGGTTACCGGATTCCCCAAGCAGGTTCACAGAAGCCCCCCTGGGCATGTGGGGGCAGAGAGACCCATCCTAAGATGTCTCCAAACACATGGAGAGGGGCACAAACGGCCAGCAGCTTTCCCCCCCCCCTTATCCCCCCAAAAAATCACAATGGGAGCTTTGATTTTTCGATTCCCATAAATATTGGGTGGAGAGCTTTGCAGTCTGCAGGACCCACCAAAAGTGGCATTGCCCTGCAATCTCCACCCCTTCCATTCATAGAATGGTGGCTGGATGAAGAACGGCTGGATGAAGAACGGTTGCAGGAACTGGGGATGTCTAGTTTAATGAAAAGAAGGACTAGGGGAGACATGATAGGAGTCTTCCAATATCTCAGGGGTTGCCCCAAAGAAGAGGGAGTCAAGCTATTCTCCAGAGCACCTGAGGGTAGAACAAGAAGCAATGGGTGGAAACTAATCAAGGAGAGAAGCAACTTAGAACTATTAGAACAATTGATCAGTGGAACAACTTGCCTCCAGAAGTTGTGAATGCCCCAACATTGGAGGTTTTTAAGAAGATGTGGAGACTTTAGAAAGAGTGCAGAGAAGAGCAACAAAGAGGATTAGGGGACTGGAGGCTGAAACATATGATAGAACGGTTGCAGGAACTGGGTGTGTCTAGTTTAATGAAAAGGACTAGGGGAGACATGATAGCAGTCTTCCAATATCTCAGGGGTTGCCCCAAAGAAGAGGGAGTCAAGCTATTCTCCAAGGCACCTGAGCGCAGGACAAGAAGCAATGGGTGGAAACTAATCAAGGAGAGAAGCAGCTTAGAACTGAGGAGGAATTTCCTGACAGTGAGAACAATTAATCCGTGGAACAGAAGTTGCCTCCAGAAGTTGTGAATGCCCCAACACTGGAAGTCTTTCAGAAGATGTTGGATAGCCATTTGTCTGAAACGGTATAGGGTTTCCTGCCTAGGCAGGGGGTTGGATTAGAAGACCTCCAAGGCCCCTTCCAACTCTGATATTCTATTCTATTCCTATGCTATTCTGTTCTGTTCTATTCCTATTCTCTTCTCTTCTGCGTTTTATTCTATTTTCTATTCTATTCCTAATTTCATTTCCTAATTTCATTCTATTCCATTCCATTCTAATTCCTATTCTATTCTATTCAAACTCCATTCCATTCCAGCTCTGTATTCTCTATTCTACTCTATTTTATCCTAAATTCTTTATTCTAAATATTCCATTCCATTCTATTCTCCTTCCTTCTATTCTATTCTCCTTCCTTCTATTCTATTTTGCTCTTTTTCTATTCTATCCTGTTCTTTCTATCCTATTCTATCCTGCTTTACTTCTATTCTATTCTATTTTATTCTATTTCATTCCATTCTCCTTCCTTTTTTCCTTATTCTGTTCTGTTCTGTTTCATTCTATTCTTTCCTTGTTCTGTTCTGTTCTATTATTCTATTCTATTCTATTCTAATAATAACACAATGATACCCATAGAAAGTGGAGGAGCTTAACATGCAATGCTGTATTCATGAATTGACCCCTTAGGAATGGCTGGAGGGGATGGACAGCTGCAGCCTAATGGGATAGTGACTTGAGGAGGGGTTTTTGAGTTTGGCAACGCTCCAAGCCTTCTCCACGCCCCCAATGAACCTTAGTACAGATGGAGGAAAGCTCTTGCGTTCTTAATGCACATTTAATTAGGTTTTCTTTTTTTAAAAAAAAAAATGTGTTTATATTCCATTCTTCTTTGGGGACAGCTGTCTTGAGCGCCCTCTGTTGGTGCAAAGGAGAAATGTCACGCCCACAAGCCGAATTAGCCCCCCCCCCAAAAAAAAACCCAAATTGTTTTTTTTTTTTAAAAGGAGATTGAAGCCTTGTTGATACCGGAAAAAAACCTAAAATTGAAACCCTGAAACCCTGTTTCTGAACCAGCTTCATCGAGGCTTGGCGGGGCTGGGAGTTGAAGCCCACCCATGCCTGGTTAGGAAATTCTGCAAGCTGCTGGATACACAAAATTGGTTCCACCACAATACCGCGAAGCCCTTATCCACGGAGACATAAGCGCGAAGGGCTAATCCGTGCCGTTCGAAGCGCTAAGAAAAAACGCGACCCTACCGCGATGACATAATTTCGGAGGGCAAATCCGCGCCTTCCGAAGCACTCAGTACCCTAAACCTAACCCTAAACCTAACCCCTAAACCTAATCCTAACCCTTACCTTAATTTAAATCGGCTTTCTGCCGTGGTGCCGTTTTAAAGCGCCCTTCTGTTGCCGCGCTGTTGTCGCGGCGGTGATGACGTCGCGGCTTTAGCGACACGATTTTATCACCACTATTTTGACGAGCGCGGTTTTGTCGTGCCACGCACAAAATTACCAAGTTTGCAAACAACTAGACTGGATGATCCTTGGTTTGATTTGGTTTGGTTTATTGGATTTATATGCCGCCCTTCTCCCAGGGACTCAGGGCAGCGTACAACATTAAAAACACGTATTATACATATTATTAGTTAAAAACATGAACACTAATCAAAGGGAAGAATTAGAAAAAACGACAGGATGTGAAATAGTTAAAAAGGTTAAATATCTAGGAGTCTTTATTTCAACCTCAAATGGGAAACTATATAAGTATAATTATGAGCCACTATGGCGTAGCATACAGATAGAGATGAAAAATTGGGAAAAATTACAATTATCTTGTTGGGAAGAATAGCAGCAGTGAAAATGAATGTCTTGCCTAAATTTCTATTTCTTTTTCAAATGATACCAATATTTAAAAAAGATGCAAACTTGCTAGAATGGCAGAAGGGCATTCACAAATTTTGTTTGGGCAGGGAAGAAGCCGAGAATAAAACTAAAAATAATGCAAGATGTAACGTGAGAGAGGAGGCTTGAAATTGCCAAATCTAAAACTATATTATGAAGCATTAGTTTTTATCAGTAATCAGCGATTGGATTAACTCAACAGATGATAGAATAGTTAATATCGAAGGGCATGATTTGGTATATGGTTGGCATGCTTACTTGCTATATGACAAAAAGGTGGATAAGAATTTTAAAAGTCATATTTTAAGGAATGCTCTACTGCGGGTCTGGAAAAAATATCAATATAAACTAAATGATAAGATACCCATGTGGGAAATTCCTAGACATGCAATAGAGAACATAAATATAGTACAAAAACAGGATGTAACTACATACAGCTTCTCACCTTAGAAAGAGGTGTATTGCAAAAGTTTTAAAAAAATTAGATAGAATATCCAAAAAACAAACCCAACTAAGATTAACAATAACATTTTTTAAAAAAAAAATCGATTAAAATTAACAGAGCCAAGGTGGCGCAGTGGTTAAATGCAGCACTGCAGGCTACTGCTAGATCAGCAGGTCAGCGGTTCAAATCTCACCGGCTCAGGGTTGACTCAGCCTTCCATCCTTCCGAGGTGGGTAAAATGAGGACCCGGATTGTTGTTGGGGGCAATATGCTGACTCTGTAAATCGCTTAGAGAGGCCTGAAAGGCCTATGAAGCGGTATATAAGTCTACTGCTATTGCTATTGCTAACAATAATCAATAATTTGTTTTGTTTTGTTCAGGCCAGGCCGGCTTGCTGGAAAAGCCAACTTTTTAGGGCGCGTCGGAAGGACCGGAGGTCGGTGATTATACGACGCTCCGGGGGCAGCTCATTCCAGAGGGAAGGGGCTCCCACAGAGAAGGCTCTCCCCCTGGGGGTCGCTAGCCGACACTGTCTTGCCGACGGCACCCTGAGGAGGCCAATCCTTAAGGTCTCCCCCCCCCCCCCGATTTTCAGAGCGACATTTTTTTTAACGTTCCGAACGGAAGCCGTGACGTTCCCATCGGCTGCGGTTGGATTAATTGCCTCCATCTACTCAAAAGCGCGCCTTTAATTAAGTGAGCCGAAGAACGGCACATATCTGAAGGATTATGGCTACGGCGGGTGCTAATCAAAGAGGCAGGAGACACACACGAAGCGGGAGTGAGATTCCTGTAAGAAAAACCATTCCCCCCACCACCACTCTGTGTTTCAGCTTCCTTAGCTTAGACAACGGGCAAAGGGATTGCATAGGGTAGTGATGGTGAACGATTTTGGCATCGAGTGCCATGCACACGCATGGCAGAGTGCTGGAAACAAGAAGACTAGCTAGCCAATGCATGCGCGCATCGGCCAGTTGGTCTTCAGCCTCCCGGCATATGCGCCGGCCAGCTGGTCTTCGCACACCGAAGCACTGGAAACCCAAAGACCAGCTTGGGGGTACGCACATGCCTATTTTTCTTTGCCGTTTTCCGGGCTATTTTCAGGCTGTTTTTCCAGCCGTTTTGTGAAGTGTGTTAACCAGGAGAGCCGCTAGTGACAGCCCATGAAGAGAGCTCTGAGTGCCACCTTTGGCATGCGTGCCATAGGTTTGCCATCATGGGCATAGGGGGTGGGGAAGCTGCGAGACCAGCATACAAAATGAAGGAAGTAGAATGGAATGGAATAGAATAAGGAAAGAAGGAAGGAGAATAGAATAGAATGGAATGGAATGGAATAGAATAGAATAAGGAAAGAAGGAAAGAGAATAGAATGGAATAGAATAGAATAAGGAAAGAAGGAAGGAAGTAGAATAGAATAGAGTAGAATAGAATGGAACAGAATAGAATAGAATAAGGAAAGAAGGAAGGAAGAAGAATAGAGTAGAATGGAATGGAATAGAATAAGGAAAGAAGAAAGGAGAATAGAATGGAATGGAATGGAATAGAATAGAATAAGGAAAGAAGGAAGGAGAATAGAGTGGAATAGAATAGAATGGAACGGAATAGAATAGAATAAGGAAAGAAGGAAGAAAGTAGAATAGAATAGAGTGGAATAGAATAGAATAAGGAAAGAAGGAAGGAAGAAGAATAGAATAGAATGGAATAGAATAGAATAAGGAAAGGAGGAAGGAGAATAGAATAGAATGGAATGGAATAGAATAGAATAAGGAAAGAAGGAAGGAGAATAGAATGGAATAGAATAGAATAAGGAAAGAAGGAAAGAGAATAGAATGGAATAGAATAGAATGGAACAGAATAGAATAGAATAGAATAAGGAAAGAAGGAAGGAAGTAGAATAGAATAGAATAGAATAAGGAAAGAAGGAAGGAAGAAGAATAGAGTAGAATGGAATGGAATAGAATAAGGAAAGAAGAAAGGAGAATAGAATAGAATGGAATGGAATAGAATAGA
This sequence comes from Thamnophis elegans, assembly GCF_009769535.1. Lineage (NCBI taxonomy): Eukaryota > Metazoa > Chordata > Lepidosauria > Squamata > Natricidae > Thamnophis > Thamnophis elegans. The sequence goes on from NC_045553.1 coordinate 4,456,959, forward strand.
ATAAGGAAAGAAGGAAGGAGAATAGAGTGGAATAGAATAGAATGGAACGGAATAGAATAGAATAAGGAAAGAAGGAAGAAAGTAGAATAGAATGGAATAGAATAGAATAAGGAAAGGAGGAAGGAGAATAGATTGGAATGGAATAGAATAGAATAAGGAAAGAAGGAAGAAAGTAGAATAGAATAGAGTGGAATAGAATAGAATGGAACGGAATAGAATAGAATAAGGAAAGAAGGAAGGAAGTAGAATAGAATAGAATGGAATAGAATAAGGAAAGAAGGAAGGAAGAAGAATAGAGTAGAATGGAATGGAATAGAATAAGGAAAGAAGAAAGGAGAATAGATTGGAATGGAATAGAATAAAATAGAATAAGGAAAAAAGGAAGAAAGTAGAATAGAATAGAATGGAATAGAATAGAATGGAATGGAATAGAATAGAATAAGGAAAGAAGGAAGGAGAGTAGAATGGAATGGAATGAAATGGAATAAGGAAAGAAGGAAGGAATATAGAATGGAATAGAATGGAATAGAATAGAATAAGGAAAGAAGGAAGGAAGTAGAATAGAATAGAGTAGAATAGAATAGAATAGAATAGAATGGAACGGAATGGAATAAGGAAAGAAGGAAGGAGAATAGAATGGAATGGAATAGAGTAGAATAGGAATAGGAACAGAACAGAACAGAACAGGAATAGAATAGAATAAGGAAAGGAGGAAGGAGAAGCTGGCATTGCGTTACCAAGAGAAAGTTGAAGGCCGGGAGGTGACAGACAAGACTCCAGAGAGTGCTAATTCAGCCTTGCTTGGAAGAACCCCTCCTTTAAGGCGATCGTGATTTACCAGAATAGCTTTTTTTGGGGGGGGGGGTGTGTGCAGAGGCGTGCTTGGAAAGGAAAATGGGCAGCTGCCCAAGCAAAAACTCTCTTGGGGGGGAAAAAAGCCCATTTGCAAAGAGCAGACAGAGCAGCCAAATGGCCACATTCCCGTCTTTGAAAGAAACGGGTCTCGTTATTGGTATGGGAGCGGTTTGGGCCCTGTCTTTTCAAGTCCTTTGGCAACCCCAGGGATACAGGTAGTCCTCGACCGGCAACAGTTCTTTTAGTGACGGTTTGAAGTTGCCACGCCCTGTGGGGGTGGGTGAAGTGTTTTTTCACGCCCTTGTAGCAAATCCCCGCGATCATGTGATCAAAATTTAGAGGCTTGGCAACTGGCCGATACTTATGACGGTTGCAGTGTCTAAGAACAGAACAGAATAGAATAGGATTAGAATAGAATAGAATAAGGAAAGAAGGAAGGAGAATAGAATGGAATGGAATAGAGTAGAATAGGAATAGGAACAGAACAGAACAAAACAGAACAGGAATAGAATAGAATAAGGAAAGAAGGAAGGAGAATGGAAAGGAATAGAATAGAATAAGGAAAGAAGGAAGGAGAACAGAATAGAATAGGAATAGAATAGAATAGAATAAGGAAAGAAGGAATGAGGGTAGAATAGAATAGAATGGAATAGAATAGAATGGAATAAGGAAAGAAGGAAGGAGGGTAGAATAGAATAGAGTAGAATAGAATGGAATAGAATAGAATGGAATAAGGAAAGAAGGAAGGAGAATAGAATGGAATGGAATAGAGTAGAATAGGAATAGGAACAGAACAGAACAAAACAGAACAGGAATAGAATAGAATAAGGAAAGAAGGAAGGAGAATGGAAAGGAATAGAATAGAATAAGGAAAGAAGGAAGGAGAACAGAATAGAATAGGAATAGAATAGAATAGAATAAGGAAAGAAGGAATGAGGGTAGAATAGAATAGAATGGAATAGAATAGAATGGAATAAGGAAAGAAGGAAGGAGAATAGAATGGAATGGAATAGAGTAGAATAGGAATAGGAACAGAACAAAACAGAACAGAACAGAACAGAACAGAACTGGAAAAGAATAGGATAAGGAAAAGAGGAAGGAAGTAGAATGGAATGGAATAGAATAGAATAAGGAAAGAAGGAATAGAATGGAATGGAACAGAGTAGAATAGGAACAGAACAAAACAGAACAGGAATAGAATAGAATAAGGAAAGAGGGAAGGAGAATAGAATGGAATAGAATAGAATAAGGAAAGAAGGAAGGAGAATGGAATGGAATAGAATAGAATAAGGAAAGAAGGAAGGAGAATAGAATGGAATGGAATAGAATAGAATAGGAATACGAACAGAACAAAACAGAACAGAACAGGAATAGAATAGAATAAGGAAAGAAGGAAGGAGAATAGAATGGAATGGAATAGACTAGAATAGGAATATGAACAGAACAAAACAGAACAGAACAGGAATAGAATAGAATAAGGAAAGAAGGAAGGAGAATAGAATGGAATGGAAATAGGAACAGGAACAGAACAGGAATGGAATAGAATAAGGAAAGAAGGAAGGAAGTAGAATAGAATAGAGTAGAATGGAATAGAATAGAATAAGGAAAGAAGAAAAGAGAATAGAATGGAATGGAATGAAGTAGAGTAGAGTAGGAACGGAACAGAACAAAACAGAACAGGAATAGAATAAAATAAGAAAAGAAGGAAAGAGAATAGAATGGAATGGAATAGAATAACAGAGTTGGATGGTACCTTGGAGGGCTTCTAGTCCAACCCCCTGATCAGGCAACAGCTTCTTAAAAACTTCCAATGTTAGAGAATTCACAAGTTCTGGTGGCAAGTCGTTCCACCGGTTAATTGTTCCCACTAGCAGGAAATATCTCTTTGGTTCCAGCTTGCTTTTGGGACCTACAGATCAGCAAAATCCCTGGGGAAGCCAGATTCACTTAACAACCATGTCACACCCTTAACCCTTGACAGATGTGGCAAAACGAAGGTCGTAGTAAAATGGAGGAAAACTCACTCCCCAGCTGTCTCGCTACTGAGCGAGGGAAAATCTGGAGTTTCAATTGCGGTCTTAAGATGAGGGCTGCCTGTCAGTTTCTCCAGGGTTAATGGCTGCCATGGTCGTGTGCTGGGTCATCTCTGACAGACCACGTTCATCCTGTGGTACCTCCAAAAAATGGCATAAGGTGTTGTGGCCCGCCGGCAGCCTGCAGAGCTGGCAGCAGAATCGGACAGTGAGGAGGTTGGGGAGGAATATGGGCCAGTCCTGGACTCTGGGGAAGGCTCGGATGAGGGCTCTGCGTTGGAGGCAGAGAACAGTTAAGACCAAAGGGGCGACTCGGGAGTAAGACTTGGAGACGATTGGCCCCTCCCATACGACATAAAGGAGGAGCAAAGGCACGTGACTTTTTGCAGGAAGCAACTTGGTTCGTTGTGGTCGGTTTAAACTCTGAAGCTCTGTTTTGACTCTGTGCTCTGTGTGGCCTTGCAAAGCTAATTGGCAATTAGGTCTCTGGCAGCGTTTCAAGGGAGATAAAGGCGGGTGCTTATCAGCCTTATCCCGAAAGACTTTGGCAGACTTCTGTCGGACTCTTCAACAAACTGTTTGTGACTCATTACCGGCTGTGAATGAACGTAATTCACAGCCGTTGAAATAAAAAGAGGGTTTTTTGGGGGGACTAAGCGTGTGATTTTTTTTACTGTCCCCAGGAAGCCTAGGTCAGAACGTAAGGAGAGCTTGGTGGTGCATTCCCATGTTCGGGGCGGAGGGATTTTAATGAAAACATCCAAACCTTCCAAGAAGAGAAGCTCCGCCATTAGCCAACCTCGAGTCATTTCCTGGCTATTGATTCTTTTAGATGATTGTGATGCATAATTCAGCGTTTAGCGTTGGGGAGGTGACATCTGCCAATGGGAACTTAATGCTTTTGAATCCAAAAGGGCGCCAACCTGCTAATGCAACGGTCGGTTTGTTTAATGGGAACACGAACCATTAAATAATGTGTCCATTAGGCACGTTGGATGAATAATTTACGATGTCAAACTTTCTCAATTTCTCTGCCTCTCTCTCTCTCTCTCTCTCCCCTCCCTTCCTTTCCCTTCTTCTGGATTTTCCCATCTTTATTTTATTATTATCGTTATTCTTTTCCTGCAATGCAGCACAGCATCTGAATCCAGAGACGCGGGATGTGAACGCCTCCCTTATCTTTCGAACCCGGCAAAGACGCGGGCTTCTCCTCTCCCACGAAGAAGTGATGCTCAACAAAATCAGCCCGGGTCTGGTTTAGTTCCTTTTTTTAAAACCTACAAACCTGCTCCGAGGCGTTGGGTGAAAAAAAATCTCTGTGGGATATTTGCTGGTGGTGGGAATTAGCCCTCCCCTCCCTCCCTCTGCAAAGAACCGAAAACGGGAAAAGGGAAGAGTGGGGGGAAAAAAAGACCAGTCTTTCTTACAGAATGTCTTTACCGAGTTCAATTTTGCAACCCGCAATTCTCCTTTTCACGCACGGCCGAAGTGTAACGTGCAGCTCGCCTGCCCCGCTTTTTGCACTCAAGTCCATTGGCTGTCTCCCAGGCTGCAGATCTTTGCTGGCTGAACTCTCCGGATCGGGGACAAATGCTGGACCTGACCCATTGTTGTGACCTCGGCTTCCCCCCCAAAAAAAGCACAGAGCAGATTCCTGGCCCTGACAAACAAAAAACAAACTTTTATGAAACGAATGTGAATTCCTCTCATTCACATTCAGCCAAGGCCTGGGAAACAGTCTTTCAAAGGAGTATTTATGACCACAGACCTTATCTGCCATGTCAATATTTTCCAAACGAGGTGCTGTGCAAGGAAAGAATTGGCACAGAGTCTCTGAGATTCACGGACAGATCTTCACACTCCTGAAACAAACTAACGAATGAACGAATGAACGTTAATTGTTTCCTGCAAAAGCCCACTCCCCTTTCGCTACACTTTTAGTCCCTATAGGAGGGGCCATTCACCGTCCACCTGTGGCTTTACTCCCAAGTCGACCCGGATTCCTGAGCTCTTATTTTCTTCTGGCAGCTCTGCGCATGTGCACACTGGGAACAGGCTCCAGCTGTTCCTCCGCCTCACTGCTGTCTCGCTCCGAAGGCAGCTGAGAACTGCCAGACGGTTTTGGCCCCCTCTCTGCCTCCAACACAGAGCCCTCGTCAGAGACTTCTCCAGCCTCCAGGACTGGCCCATGCTCCTCCCTAACGTCCTCACTGTCCGACTCTGCTGCCAGCTCCGCTGGCTGCTGGTGGGCCACAACACCCGCAGGACGTTAAATGGTGGACTTTCCTTGGACTTCTGGCTTCCACCCAAGAACTTGATGTAGCACCTCAGGGGCCCAGGGACGAAGGCATCCATAAGATCCCATCCTCACTAAAACGGTGTCTTCTCTGCTCGTCACCCCTACAATGTTCTATTTTGTAGACGCCAACGTCTTAACTCTGTCCTAGAATGAATTTTTCATCCTTGCATTACCTTCCGTTTCTCGTACGACAATAAGTATGTCCTAGCTCCACAATATTCTCTCTCTTTCTCTCTCTCTCTCTCTCTCTCTCTCTCTTTCTCTCTCTCTCTCTTTCTCTCTTGGGGCCAGGAATGAGCCTCTGACCCTCCTTGTAATGTGTCCGTTTTAACCGTGCCTCTTTCCAATGGCTGCTATTACCGCTCTGTCCGCGAGCTGCATAAAGCATGTATTATCCAGAGAAACGGCTGAAGGAATGAGGGTGGGAGGGGTGGGGAATAAACCCACCCTTTTTTCTGTGTCTTGCTCCGCGGAAGGAAGTAAACGCCGGGAAATTCGAAGTTCTTGCCTGCTCCTCGGACTTCTGCGAAAAGACACAGTTGTGGGAGGGGGGGGGCTGGAATGATACCCTCTCCCCCCCGGGAGAAGCGGAGAAATCCACCTAATGGGAAGGTGGCGCTGAATAGCATGCTGTTAACCGTGATAGAAAATATTAAATCTTTCAATTGTTGCCGTATCCGGAAAATCCTTTGATTCGTGGCAGGCAGGAATGTAACCGAGTCTCTTCGTTTAATGAGCAGGGTCACAGGGAAAAGGTTCGGCGGTTCCACTTGATTTTATTTTTAAGGTGATCTGGTGGTCCAGAGGGGAGAATTCAAGAACCCCCCCCCCCGGTGGTCAGGTAGCAGAAGTCAGGAGGAAAATCCTGCTCGTTAAGGGAAGCGGAGAATAAACTTGCATTAGTTTGTATGTTCTTTCCTTCCCATCATTTCAGTACAGATGTAGGCATCAGCTGGGAAGAGAGCAAAGAAGGGAGTGGGAAGTTCTTACAGAAACCCCCCCCCCAAAAAAAAAATAGCTGCAGGAATCAGGGAAACGATCGGGCATGGGGAGCAGTGAAAGCAATGCCAGGCCTCCGTTATTAAGCGAGAAATTCACTACGGGAGTTTTGCTCCCGTCTTACAACGTGTCTCGCCCCATCGGTTAAGGGAAGCACGTCTGCCGTTCTTAAACTGGTCGCTAAATGGATCTGACACGGGCTTGGCCTGTCCGAAGGTCGCAAAAGCAAATCGCCTGACTCGGGGGAACCCCGCAACGGTCGTCAATGCAAGTCTCGAAAGGTAAGCCCCACCACCACCACCACGATCCTGGGGAGACGGTGCAGAGGTGAAGAAGGGCCCCGCGCCGTTTTTTTCCCCAGCGCCGTTGTGAATTGAAACGGTCCCTAAGCGAAGCGTTGTTAGTAGGAGGACTACCTGTAGGTAGCCCACCAGATTACGCTGTTCCTGCGAGGGTGAAACCTTTCCGCTTAACGGAATGGCCTGCTTCATGCTTGCACCCAAGAACAACCTCCTTCCCCGGATGGTATTTCGGGCCTTAGACCATCCCAGCTTCTCTCGAGCTGTAATTAGCCATTTTGACACGGGACGCGGCGGCTCAGTGGCTAAGCTTGTCAATCAGAAAAGTCGGCGATTCGGCAGTTCGAATCCCTAGCGCCGCGTAACGGAGTGAGCTCCCGTTAACTTGTCCCAGCTTCTGCCAACCTAGCAGTTCGTAAGCACGTAAAAAAATGCAAGTAGAAAAATAGGAACCACCTTTGGTGGGAAGGGAACGGCGTTCCGTGAGCCTTCGGCATTGAGTCATGCCGGCCACATGACCACAGAGACGTCTTTGGACAGAGCTGGCTCTTTGGCTTTGAAACGGAGATGAGCAGCGCCCCCTAGAGTCGGGAACGACTAGCACGTCTGTGTGAGGGGAACCTTTACCTTATAGCAATTCTGACACTATTTTCTTGTCCTAAGCGTAGGGCTTGGAGTCTTCAGCTGTCAAATTCTCCCTTACCATCCAGAGCAGATTTGGGGATGGCTCAAGTCCCAAATCCCTGCCCTCCTCCTCCTCTCTCTTGCCAGGGTTTACAGGCAGAGACAGATGGGGGTGGGTGGGTGCAGAAAACTGACGTTTGCCCGACTCTGGATCAGGTTAGCCTCCTTCGGGGGTCTTAAGGACAGCTGCGCTGCAAAACAGCACCGCCTGCATATCCTTGTGTGTAATCCTAGAGAGGGCCTGCTAAATATACTCCAGGTATCTAGAGTAGGCGAGGTGAGAACCCAGTGGATATTTACACCGGAGAGAGATTTGCCTTCAACGAGTCTCAAAAAACCCCGGACCAAGTTGCCTGGAAGGCTGAAATCAGACCATGCTTGAGAGGTGTAGTTGAGCCCTCCGTGGCAACATGTGAAGCTTCACTGATGCTCCGTTAGATATGAGCCAGCCATGTGTGGTGGCAGCCCCAAAAGCCAACAGAATCCTAAGCAGCATTAAGAGAGGGATACAATCCAGATCAAGGGAGGTATTATAGCCTTAGTAAGGCCACACCTAGAGTACTGCATCCAGTTTTGGTCACCACACTGTAAAAAAGATGTTGAGACTCTAGGAAGAGGGCAGAGAAGAGCAACCAGGATGATGAGGGGACTGGAGGCTCAAACATACGATGAATGGTTGCAGGAACTGGGCGTGGCTGGTCTAGTGAAGAGAAGGACCAGGGGAGACAGGAGAGCATCTTCCAATATTTGAGAGGCTGCCCCAGAGAGGAAGGGGTCAAGCTATTCTCCAAAGCACCTTTGAAGGCCAGACAAGGAATAACGGATGGAAACTGACCAAGGAGAGATTCAACCTGGAAATCTGGAGGAATTTTCTGACAGTGAGAACAATCAACCCATGGAACAGAAGTTGTGGGAGCTTCATCCCTCGAGGCTTCCAAGAAGAGACTGGACTGCCATTTGTCAGAAATGGTGTAGGGTCTCCTGCTTGGGTGGGGGGTTGGACTAGATGACCTCCAAGGTCCTTTCCAACTCTATTTTCTATTCTATTCTATTCTCAGTCCATTATTCTATTCTATTCATTTTCTATTCTATTCATTTTCTATTCTATTCCATTCTATTCATTTTCTATTCTATTCTACTCTATTCTCATTCCGTTATTCTATTCTATCCATTTTTCCATTCTATTCATTTTCTATTGTATTCATTTTCTATTCTATTCTATTCTACTCTATTCTCATTCCATTATTCTATTCTATCCATTTTTTCCATTCTATTCATTTTCTATTCTATTCTATTCATTTTCTATTCTATTCTATTCATTTTCTATTCTATTCTACTCTACTCTATTCTCATTCCATTATTCTATTCTATCCATTTTTTCCATTCTATTCATTTTCTATTCTATTCTATTCATTTTCTATTCTATTCTATTCATTTTCTATTCTATTCTACTCTACTCTCATTCCATTCTATCCATTTTTTCCATTCTATTCATTTTCTATTCTATTCATTTTCTATTCTATTCTATTCATTTTCTATTCTATTCTATTCTACTCTACTCTATTCTCATTCCATTATTCTATTCTATCCATTTTTTCCATTCTATTCATTTTCTATTCTATCCTTTTCATTTTCTATTCTATTCTATTCTATTCTCATTCCATTATTCTATTCTATCCATTTTTCCATTCTATTCATTTTCTATTCTATTCATTTTCTATTCTATTCTATTCTACTCTATTCTCATTCCATTATTCTATTCTATCCATTTTTTCCATTCTATTCATTTTCTATTCTATTCTATTCATTTTCTATTCTATTTTATTCTATCCATTTTCTATTCTATTCTATTTTATTCTATTCATTTTCTATTCTATTCCATTCCTATTTTATTCTCACATGACCCCAAGACACTGCATCCGTCATAACTACATGCCAGTTGCCAAGTCTCTGAATTTTGATCATATGATTGCGGAGAATGCTACAATGGTAATAAGTGTGAAAAAACACTCATAAGTCACATTTTCCACAGGTGGTGTAACTTAAAACCCTCACTAAAAGAACTGCGGGTACAAGCCTATGTTTGAATGAGACTGAAATTGGGTTAGTTTTTGGGTTTCCCATAGTACACCAAACCAACACGAAATGAAACACATTTGTTTCTAGTTTTAATACTCATAATTTAATTTAATTCATTTAATACCCGTTTTAATACTATTTGCCTCTCTTGGGATTTTGGGGAAGGTCTCAACCTGTGGATATAATAAACGCCGATTCCAGTTTAAGCTTCTGACAGATTGTGCAACCATCCATACCAGAAGTGGGTTCCTACCAGTTCGCACCTATTCAGTAGAACCGGTTCATCAAATCTACCGAACCGGTTAGAAGAGGTTCCACCAGTGGACCCGGAAAGCAGGCCACACCTACAGAAGAGGTTCCAAATTTTTTTGAAACCCACCACTGACACAGACTCACACAGAGAGAGAAAGAGAAAGAGAAAGAAAGGGAGGAAGAAAAAAAGAAAAAAAGAAAGAAAAAGTGAGAGATGAAAGAAAAAAAGGAAAAAGGGAGAGACAAAAGGAAGGAGAGAGAGAGAGAGAGAGAGAGAAAGAAAGAAAGAAAACACATGGCCGGCAAGCCACTCCCACCAGGTCACATGGCCATCAAGCCACTCCCACAAAGGAGGCCACACCCACAGAGTAGGTTCAAAAAATTTTTGAAACCCACCACTGATCCATACCTGGAGACAGGTATACAAAATAGAACAACGGCGATAAAAAGAAAGCAGCGCCAATAACCATAGGCAACTTGGTTGCCATCCCATAACATCCGAAGCACCACTTAAATACCATCGGCATTGACAAAATCCCCATCAGTCAATTGCAATAGGCAGCTTTACTCAGAATAGCTTAGAGCAGGGCTCCCATACCTTTCAGACCTCAGGAATCACTAAATTCCTAATTTTAAATCCCGCGGACCACTAGTACGATCTGCCTAATGACCGGCTGGGTGGGCGTGGCTAGGTGGTCATGTGACTGGGTGGGTGTGGCCAACTCGCTGTCACTCACATCGAGGGGCACCTTGCCAGCCTCTACTCGCCCCTCCCCTCCCAGCCACTCCTCGCCTGCCCACCCAGGGTCCTTAGGGCCCCAACAGGGACCAGTTGCTGGAGCTAAGCAGCCCCCCAGGAGGAAGAGTTGGCAAAACAGCTCAGTTCAAATTGGATCTGACCGAGAAGGAGGCTCAGCAGAAGCACCTCACTGAGGACTAGGAGCATAGGCTTTCCAAGCAGAGGGAAGATCTGCGGGAGTGCAAGGCCAGGTGCCGGTGCCTGGCGGCTCAGCGGGCTGAGATGGTCAGCCAGTTCCAGGCCAGGATGCCGTCCCACTGGAACGAGGCCCTCCGGCTCTTCCCCACCAGTGGTGCTTCCCCCCAGCCTTCGCCCAAAGCCCCCCACCAGGAAGCCGAAACAGACCCCAAGTCGGAATTTCTGCCCCCCTCCGACCCGCACAAAAAGACCCCAAAGGGGGAGACTCTTTACAGCAACACAAGCATTCATTGCACGTATCCATCCCAGGGGCCGCAGTTTGAGGACCTCTGATTTAGTGCAATATAAAAAACGCAAATATGTTTTCTGCAGACCACCAATATTTTCCAGTGGTTCACGGACTACCAGTTGGTCACTGCTGGCTTAGAGACCTTTTAACGCCATCCAATATCAACATGATGTAGAGTTTCCTACCTGAGCAGATTCGGGGTTGGACTAGAAGACCTCCAAGGCTCCCCGCAACGCTGTTATTCTGTTCGAAGAACGTTGCTTCCAAACCTCTGCTGTGGTCTTTGGGAAGGGTTCAAAAGGTGGACAGAAATCGCCCACTTGAGTCAACATCTGGATGAATAACCGGGGGAATCAATGCTCACCAGAACATCTGTGGTAACAAGGCTGCCTCCTTGTCTGAGCCTATATTCTGGGTTTAGCTTCGGGGCAAATTGCTGCTTCTCCCCCACTTGTCTGAAGTGTTTGAGCAAAGGGGGGTGGACTAGAAGACCTCCAAGGTCCCTTCCAGCTCTATTCTGATTGAACTGCCAGAGTCAAAATCAGGAATCTGATTTCTGTGCAGGTTTTTCTTTTTTAAATGCTGGTCAATATAATAATGGCAAGAGTGCAAGCGTGCACGGGAGAAAGAAGCCCTCCCCCCCCCCTCTTCTGGCTGCACCCCAATTCTCACACGCGCGTATAAAGCCCAGCCCAGCCTTTTCAAATTTGCCCCCACATTGAAGCAGGGTGGACTTCAACTCCCAGCATTCCCCGGCCGGCGTGACTCCCTCTCCCCCCCCCACTTCCACCTATCATTCTTTGCTGCCCCCTCCTGGCCGATTAAGTGTCATAGCAAGCCCCGGGAGCCGAGAACGAAGGAAAAGAGCCCTCGGGCTCTGAGGCGCATGCGCGTACCTAAACGTGACCGGCGACTTCCTCTTACAGGAAGCGGAAAGAGAGGCAGCGGAGGGGCGTGGCCGGAAGGCGGAGTCCGGAAGTGAAGGGACCGGGTGGTTTTTGCGGTCTGCATCGGCGGCTCACCGGGCGCAAGGTGACTTGGGGGTTCCTGAGCATGTGCAGAGCGCGGCGGCCGGCCCTGGGGAAGCCGGGTGCAGGGCTGCTTCATCGGCGCCTCCTTTGTCGCGCAAGGAGCGAGGGTTGGGGTGTTGGGTTTGGGAGCCCTTACCCCCCTACTTCCCCCACTTAGACTTAACAGCCCTGCGAGGTAGGACCTAAAGGCTCTTGGGTCTCCATGGCGCCCCCTTTCCCCGGGTTTCTCTGGGCTGCCTGGATTTTATACAGGTAGGAATGGAATAGGAATAATAATAGAATAGAAAAAGATAATAGAAAAGATAAGAATAAGAATAATAGAACAGGATAAGAATTGAATAGCAATAATAGAAAATAAATAATAGAATAAGACATCGAATAAAAAATAGAATTAGAAATAGAATAGAAAAAGAAAAGAAAAAGAATAATAGAATAGATGAGGATAAGAATAATAGAATAGGAAGACTTGAATAGAAATAGTAGAAAAGAAATAATAGAATAAGGAATACAATAAAAATAGAATTAGAAATAGAATAGAAAAAGAATAAAAAAGAACAATAGAATGGATAAGAAAAGAATAGATAAGAATAGAATAAGAAAATAAGAATAATAGTAGAATAGAATAAGAATTGAATAGCAATAATAGAAAAGAAATAATAGAATAAGAAACAATTAGAAATAGAATAGAAAAAGAAAAAGAATAATAGAATAGATGAGAATAAGAATAATGGAATGGGAAGAATCGAATAGAAATAGAAAAGAAATAATAGAATAAGAATTACAATAAGAAATAGAATTAGAAATAGAATAGAAAAAGAACAGAAAAAAGAAATAATAGTAGATACGAATAATAGAATAGAAAAGAATAGAATAAGAAAATAAGAATAATAATAGAATAAGAATTGAATAGAAATAGTAGAAAAGAAATAATAGAATAAGAAATACAATAAAAATAGAATTAGAAATAGAATAGAAAAAGAATAAAAAAGAACAATAGAATGGATAAGAAAAGAATAGATAAGAATAGAATAAGAAAATAAGAGTAATAATAGAATAGAATAAGAATTGAATAGGATTAATAGAAAAGAAATAATAGAATAAGAAATAGAATAAAAAATAGAATTAGAAATAGAATAGAAAAAGAATAATAGAATAGATGAGAATAAGAATAATGGAATAGGAAGAATCGAATAGAAATAGAAAAGAAATAATAGAATAAGAATTACAATAAGAAATAGAATTAGAAATAGAATAGAAAAAGAACAGAAAAAAGGAATAATAGAATAGATACGAATAATAGAATAGAAAAGAATAGAATAAAATAATAATAATAGAATAGAATAAGAATCGAATAGCAATAATAGAAAAGAAATAATAGAATAAGAAATAGAATAAAAAATAGAATTAGAAATAGAATAGAAAAAGAAAAGAAAAAGAATAATAGAATAGATGAGAATAAGAATAATGGAATAGGAAGAATCGAATAGAAATAGAAAAGAAATAATAGAATAAGAATTACAATAAGAAATAGAATTAGAAATAGAATAGAAAAAGAAAAGAAAAAAGGAATAAGAATAGATACAAATAATAGAATAGAAAAGAATAGAATAAGAAAATAAGAATAACAATAGAATAAGAATTGAATAGAAATAGCAGAAAAGAAATAATAGAATAAGAAATACAATAAAAATAGAATTAGAAATAGAATAGAAAAAGAAAAGCAAAAGAATAATAGATGAGAATAAGAATAATAGAATGGGAAGAATTGAATAGAAATAGTAGAAAAGAAATAATAGAATAAGAAATACAATAAAAAATAGAATTAGAAATAGAATAGAAAAAGAAAGGAAAAAAATAGTAGAGAAGAATAGAATAGAGAAGAATAGAATAAGAAAATAAGAATAATAATAGAATAAGAATTGAATAGAAATAGCAGAAAAGAAATAATAGAATAAGAAATAGAATAAAAAATAGAATTAGAAATAGAATAGCGATAAGGAATAGAATTAGAAATAGAATTAGAAATAGAATAAACACCCTCACATTTTGTAAACATTTAAGTATATCTTTTCACGTGACAACACTGAAGAAATGACATGTATATTATTATTATTGCTATAACTATTGTTTTCTTCAGCCAAGCACCTGAATTTTGATGGGGACGCTGCAACGGTCGTAAGGCTGAGAAACAGCCATGCGCCCATGTTTTTTCAGCGCCATCGTAACTTCAAACGGTCAATAAACGGACTGTTTTGTGAGCCAAGGTCTATCTGCCTGTTCCCCTCAAGGCATCTGATGGTTTTCTTTAGTTAAAGTTTGTTTCCTCCTCTTCTTCCTTCTTTTACAAGGTCAACTAGCCAGCCACCGAAATAAAAGATTGCCCATCGCCATCCCCTGACCCCCCTCGACAGCCATGGGGAACACCAGCAGTGAACGCCAGGGGGGTGAGCGCCAGGGGGGTCACAAGACCCCTCGAAGAGACAGCCCTGGGGGATCAAAGGAGGGAGACAGGCCCAAGATTTTGATGGACAGTCCCGAAGATGCTGACCTCTACAATGCTGAAGAAATGAAGGTAGGTGACATTTCTTGCTGCGGAAGAAATATCCTAACGATGAACGTTACTACCTCAAAAACCCAATATTCCCCATCCATATCTGGGAATGAGAGTGCCGCGGTGGCCTAGAGGTAGAGCTCTCGCCTCACAATCAGGAGGCTGTGAGTTCAATCCTAGGTAGAGGCAGATATTTCTCTTTCTCTCTCTCTCTCTCGGCACAATGAGAATATGTCTGCTGAATAAAACTCCGCATTGGCAACAGGAAAGGCATCTGGCCAGTAAATATTCAGTTGTCCAGACTCCACCCCCACAATCTCACAGACAACTATGAGAAAGAGATGTGGGAACTTTGAACCCAGGCCATCAGTAGCTTTTGGGGAGTCCATCGTAACTTTGAACGGCCATTAAACCCCCAGTCGTAAGATGAGGACAACCCAAAGTAGCCGGGAGGCCAAGCTGTCATCCTTGGTGTGCTGATATACGGTAGACCCTGCCTGGAAGTCCCATCTCCTCTTTAGGGGACGGGACCCGTAGCAAGGCCTCCGATGTTACCACGGTCTCTCACAAGCTATGATCTCTCGGAACGAAACCTGGCCTGTTTCTGCTGTTTTCTAGGCTTCGATGGAGAAGCACGAATTCCTCGCTTGGCAACACGATCTGGAGGTGAGCGACAAGGCTCCCACCCAGGCCCAGCCGACTGTCTTCCGGTGGACTGGCGGAGGCAAGGAAGTTTATTTATCGGGCTCCTTCAACAACTGGAACAAACTCCCGCTGACTCGGAGGTAAACCGGGAGTCTCTCGAGCTTCCTATCCCGTGGGGGAAGAATTGGTTCGTACAGGAGCGGCGTTGGTTAGAGAGAGAGAAAAAAAGTTGGAGAGAGAAAGAGGGAGAGAGAAAGAAAGAGGGAGAGAGAAAAGGAGAGAGAAAGAAAGAGGGAGAGAGAGAGAGAAAAGGAAGAGAGAGAAAGAGGGAGAGAGAAAGAGGGAGAGAGAGACAGAAAGAGAGAAAGACGAGAGAGGGAGAGAGAGAGAGAGAGAAAGAGGGAGAGAAAGAAAGAGGGAGAGAAAGACGAGAGAGGGAGAGAGAGAGAGAGAAAGACGAGAGAGAGAAGAGGGAGAGAAAGAGGGAGAGAAAGAGGGAGAGAGAGAGAGGAGATGAGAGAGGGAGGGAGAGAGAGGGGGGGAGAGAGAGAAAGAAAGAGAGAGAGAGAGAGAAAAGAGAGAGAAAGAGGGAGAGAGAAAGAGGGAGAGAGAGAGACAGAAAGAGAAAGAGAGACGAGAGAGGGAGAGAGAGAGAAAGAAAGAGGGAGAGAGAAAAAAGAGGGAGAGACGAGAGAGGGAGAGAGAGAGAAAGAAAGAGGGAGAGAGAAAGAGGGAGAGACAGAGAGAGAGAAAGAGGGAGAGAGAGAAAGAGGGAGAGAGAAAGAGACACAGAGAGAGACGAGAGAGGGAGAGAGAGAAAGAAAGAGGGAGAAAGAAAGAGGGAGAGAGAGAAAGACGAGAGAGAGAGAGAGAGAGAGAGAGAGATATGCTTTATCCATCCCATAAATAGGCAGTGGAACATTTGGGTTGATTTGGTGGCGCTTGACATTTCCCCAACCGCCCCTTCGTCTTGATTACAGGAGATGCTTTTTCTTCCGCTTTTATTCCCCCCCCCCCCATTTTTTTTAGTTTTCTGGAGGAAAACAAGAGTGTTAACAGGTTGTGTCTTTCCTCCCCCCCCCAACCTCCCCCTCCTGCTTGTCGCAGCCACAACAATTTCGTAGCCATCCTCGATCTCCCAGAAGGCGAACACCAGTACAAGTTCTTCGTAGACGGACAGTGGACACATGATCCTTCCGAGGTGAGGCCTCATTATTATTATTATTTTTAATGGGGAATGAACAAACAAATGGACGGCTTCCCGTTTTGACGGCTGGCACTTGAGCTTCTTCCCCGGATTCCAATTAAAAAGTATCTTCTTGTCATTTTGGTTTTTTTGGGGGGGGGGGAGAATAACGACTGTGGCCCAGCTGCTCTTGAAAGGGCTATCCTGCAGGATTTATGTATTCGTAGCGATAAATCTCTCGCAATCTGTTCTGGCACAAAAGTTGTTACCTGATTTCCTAAAGTCGCAAAGAACGAAGTCAAAACGGTGAAGATGGTTCAGAAAAGATAAGAGGCTTGGTTTCACTAGGCTGCCCCTCCTCCTCCTCCCCCTCCCCAAGAGAAGAATATTTATAGGGCTGGAAAGGACCCTGGAGGTTTCTAGTCCAGTGGTCTCCAACCTTGGCCACTTTAAGACTTGTGGACTTTGCTTTGCTGGCTGAGGAATTCTGGGAGTTGAAGTCCACAAGTCTTAAAGTGGCCAAGGATGGAGACCACTGCTCTAGTCCAACCCCCTGCTCAAGGCAGGAGTCCTTATACCAGGGATAGCGAACCTTTTTGCCACCGAGTGGCCAAACTGGAACGCACATGCGCCACAGGCTCAGAAACTCAAAGGCCAGCTGGTTGGCGCGCATGCACAAATGGGCTGGCCACCTGGTTTTGGGGTTCCTGGTACTCCAGTGTTGTGGCCCAGCAGGAGCCGTTGGAGCTGCCACCAGATTCCGACAGCGAGGGGCCCTATGAGTCAGCTCTGGAGGATGTGGAGGGCCCTGGACAGGGTTCCGACTCCGAGTAGGGCGCAGAGAGGCTGGTTGGCCACCAGGGGGCACCTGAGCCTTGGACCAGTGGGGAGGAGACAAGGGAGAGTGAGCCGGAGAGTGAGTTGTTCCTGGATGCACGCCATCGAAGAGCTACTAGGCGTCAGGAACAATTACGCAATTACAGGAGGTAATTGCACTCAGCTGGTGGCCATTAGGCTCCTCTCCAGACTATAAAAAGACTACTTGTGCACACGCCCTTCTTACAGAAGTCAACGCAGGAACGAATGTCGGAGAACATTGTTATGAGCTTGGCAGGCTGGATTGTTGCCAAGCCTTATCTGTGTTTATTGCTGCCCAAGCTTGCCTGTGGCGGTTTGCTGCCAAGGACCCGTCTTTCTGTTAATTAAATGCCGTAACTTATCTTTGGCTCGGAGTGTGCTTTGGTGTGGGATGAGGGGGGGTCAGAACACTCCGGCATGCACGAAGATCAGCTGGATGGCGTGCATACGTGCTATAGGTTCTCCATCAGGCCTTGTCCCATCTTTTCTTAAAAGCCTCCAGTGATGGAGCCACTCACAACTTCCAAAGGCAAAGCCGTCCAACTGATTCATTATTATCTTGGTCAGGAAATTCCTCCTTAGTTCAGGCTGGAACTTTCTTTAACAAGCATCCACCTGTTGCTCCTTTTGTCACCTTTCCCATACACTTAAGAGACTTTTAAGCTGAGCTTTCCATTTGAAAGGCTAATATTTGGGGAGGTAAACTCAGTGGCTAAGACGCTGAGCTTGTCAAGCAGAAAGATCGGCCATTCGGCAGTTCGAATCCCTAGCGCCGCGTCACAGAGTGAGCTCCCGTTAACTTGTCCCAGCTTCTGCCAACCTAGCAGTTCGAAAGCAGGTAAAAAATGCAAGTAGAAAAATAGAAAACCACCTTTGGTGGGAAGGGAGCAGCGTTACGTGCGCCTTTGGCATTTAGTCATGCCGGCCACATGACCACGGAGACGTCTTCAGAGAGCGCTGGCTCTTCGGCTTTCAAACGGAGATGAGCAACGCCCCCTAGAGCCGGGAACGACTAGCACATATGTGCGAGGGGAACCTTTACCTAAATATAGAGCAACTTGAGTGGTCCGGTGGCTTAGAGACAGAGCTGTCACCTCACAATCCGTGAGGCTGGGAATTCGACCCTAGGTAGAGGCAGAGATTTCTCCCTCTCTCTCTGGGCACAATGAGAATCTATCTGCCGAACGAAACTCCACATTGGCGACAGGTGGGGCATCCGGCCAGTCAACACTCATCTCCATTCAGTTGGCCAGACTACACCCTGCAAGGGATTATCAGGTTGTTAAAAAGAGAAAAACGGAAGCTTGAATTGCTTGAATGTTTGAATTGCTCTAACAAGCTTTCCTGCTGGATTTAACCACCTCTCTTCCTAGCCTGTCGTGACCAGCCAACTAGGAACCGTCAATAATGTGATCCAAGTGAAGAAGACCGACTTCGAAGTCTTTGATGCTTTAATGGTCGATTCCCAAAAGTGCTCCGACGTGTCAGGTTAGTGGCGGGTGCAAGGATTTGAGAAGGGAAGTGAGGACAGCAGATTCTGTTTATTGCAAGATCTAATCCGGGTCGGTCACTTGGACCACAGGTTTACTCTTCCGAGCTTTCGGAGTCGCCCTGGACCCCGTCCTCTCTATTGGAATATGTGCTTTGGGCTCTTTGATGAGTTTATTGATGTGGTGCCTTCCTATTGGTTGATCGGGGTGCCGATGGCCGGCGATTGGCCAGAATTCTGGGAGTTGGAAGTCCACAAGTTTTCAAGTTGCCAAGCTTGGGCATCGTTGATGAAGTATGTTCCCCTCTTTTGTTTCCCCTCCCCAGAATTGTCGAGCTCGCCCCCCGGACCGTATCACCAGGACCCCTACATCGTCAAGCCGGAAGAGAGGTTCAAGTCGCCCCCAATCCTTCCTCCCCACCTGTTGCAAGTCATCCTCAACAAAGACACTGGGATTTCCGTAAGTAGAGTGTAGAGAAGCAGGTAACAAACACGCAACCCTCCTTGGCCTTCTCCAGTTGTGTTGAAACTACAGCTGCCAGCGTTCTCGGGGGCGTGAAACAATGGAAGCCTATGCTAAGTATTTGTGCGTGTGTATACGTGTACGCTACTTCAAATAGTACACCCGACAGAGCTTTTTCAGACCTTTAAGGAGGCTGCCTCCTCTTTCTTTCAAGAAGCTTTAAAACCGGAGAGGAGTCTCCAAGACGGCTTCATAAATTGATATCTGTTCTTGTAACACCTCTGTCAACTCGCAAAGCATCCCTGGCCTGCTCTCGAGTTGCCATAGGAAAAGTGGGAACAGGAAACCGATGAATCGGCACGGCAGCAAAAGACAGGTGCACATTCCAGAGTTCTCTCTCTCAAGGATGTCTCCCAGGGTTGCTTACAACAGCCGGAGGGGAGTGATCCCCTCCAACACGGGAAACTGTCCCATTGGTGAATGTGGTTGATGACACACACACGGGGGGAGGCGGGAAACGGGTCATAATTGGGTCGTAAATTACATGGTGTCAGAACTGGCTTCCCTTGGGAACGTGCCGACATGAAGCTAATAAATAACTGGATTTCTTTTGAAGCTTGGCTGGAGGCTCATGATTTAATTAGGGCATCCGTCGGAACCCTAACAACCTCTTTTAATGCAGGCGGTCCTCAACTTTCGATGCTAATTGGGATCGGAAGCGCTGTTGCTAGACGTTAAGTGAGCGCCCCCCCCCTCCCCCCAATTTACAGCCTAGTTTTTAACAATTGAGCCCAAAACTGAGGTTGCTAAGCGAGGCATTCGTCAAGGGAGCTTTGCCCCATTTTACAACTTGATTCTCTGCCACATTTATTAAGTGAACCGCTGCAGTTGAGTCACACGGCCATTAAGCGAATCCAGCTTCCCCCTTTTGCGTGTTGGAAGGTCGTAACAAAGGGAATCGCAGGACTCTGGGACATCCTAAACCCAAGTCCGTTGTCAAGCATCCAAATATATCAATCCCGCGACCATGGGAATGCTGCAAATGGCCTGAAGTCCCTTTTTTCAGTGCTTGTAAAAACTTTTTACAAAGTTTTTGTAACTTTGAACGGTCACTAAGGGAACTGTTGAATGTAGAGGACTACCTGTACTGGGGTTGGGGGGCAGGAAGAAAGCCTAACATCTGGCTGAGTGAACATCCCGTCTATGGGTCCTTTTCGAAGTCACAGTCCTAACCCAAATCTCTTGATTTTTAGTGCGACCCGGCGCTCCTTCCTGAACCTAATCATGTCATGCTAAACCACCTCTACGCCCTCTCCATCAAGGTAAGAGTGTTCCGGCACGCAAGCGGAGGAGGCAGCAGGGTCAGACAGTGAGGAGGGTTGGGGAGGAACCTAGGCCAGTCCTGGAGTCTGGGGAAGGCTCTGATGAGGGATCTGTGTCGGAGGCAGAGAGGGGGCCAGGGCCGTCTGACAGTTATCAGCTGCCTTTAGAGTCAGAAACGGTAAGGCAGAAGAACAGCTGGAGCCTGTTCCTAGTGTGCGCATGGGCAGAGCTGCCAGGGGAAGGGAACAAGTCAGAAATCAGGGTAGACCTGGGAATAAGGCCACAGGTGGAAGGTGAATGGCCCTCCCAGAGGAAATAAAAGAGGAGCGAAAGGGGAGTGGAGTTTGCAGGAGACAATTAGTTCGCTTCATTGGTTCATGACTCTCCAAGACCTCTTGCTAAGTTCTGCAGAGATCGGCCTGGCAGCTCTCCAAGTCAGATAAGGTCTGTGACTGTAAATCCTCCCTTGAAAGAACTGGCTGGATGAGAATGAGCAGAATCCAGTCAATTAATAAAAGGGTTTTTTTTTTGTTGGGACCAAGACTTTGCTTCAGGCTCTCAGGGAAGCCCAGGTCAGAACAGAGAGGCCTCCCTCGCCGCTACAGGGCCCTCCTTTTGACGGTTCTTCTGTCTTCTGAACTTCTCTTCCCTCTCTTGTCCTCTCCTTAGGATGGCGTGATGGTGCTCAGTGCCACCCACCGTTACAAGAAGAAATACGTGACCACGTTGCTGTACAAGCCCATATGAGAGAGGGCAGGGACAGCGGACTCGTCCGAGAGAGAGGAATTGCTGTCACAAATCACCCCAGCATCATCCTTGCTGTTAAAACCGTCCCGTCCCATTCCCCCAGCACACACACACAGACACAGAGAGAGAGAGAGTATCCCGTTTAGTTGAACTGGTGCCTTGCTTTCTCCCCACCTGTTCTTTGGATCCAGATTTAGCAGCTGTGGTTTTGCTCCCATCAAGCGTGAAGCTGCCTGCAAGACACCCAGAGGACATCCAAACTGTGTGGGCCAGTTGAACCGTCGAGAATTAAATCCTCCCAACGCTTCCCACCCCAAGGTCACAGGATGGCTTAACGGCTGCCAAAGAGGGACAAGGGGGTCTCGAATCCTGAAAACGTCCGTCTCGTCATCCTAGACCTGTTCCGTCACCCCGTCACCTGTTTCGTTTTTAATTTTTTTTTAAAAAAAATCAACCGTTTGGAGCTCAAGATCACAGCAGCAATAAGGGCCAAAGGAAGCGGGGAGCAGCCCACTTCCCACATTTCTCTCTCATTGGCAGGGGAAGTTGGTGCTTTCAATGGCTGGGTGTATCTTCAGCCGTCCCAACAGCTTTATTCCTCGGGATGGAATCAGCTCAAACGGGCAGCAGCCAGAAACTAGTATTTTAGCCCCGCCGGTCTATCTTAAGTTTGATATTTATCCCTGTTTGGAAAGGGGTTTTAATAAATGCACCGCGGAAAAAAAAAGGTGTGGCGCCTTTCTCTTTCTGCCCGCCTCCAAAGTTTGACACATTTTCGGAGTGTTTTATTGCTCGTGTTGAGAGGCTTGGCGTTTTTTAAAGTAGGGCTAAGGTAAGAGATCTGTGGGGCCGAGTGAATCCATCTTCCCACCCGTAGAAAAGCAAAGTTGGTTTTTGGCGGTTTCCTAAGCCTGTTGTGGCCCGCCAGAGGAGCTGGCAGCAGATTCGGACAGTGAGGAGGTTGGAGAGGAGCATGGGTTAATAGCAGTTAGCAGTAAGACTTATATACTGCTTCATAGGTCTTTCAGCCCTCTCTAAGCGGTTTACAGAGTCAGCATATCGCTCCCACAGTCTGGGTCTTCATTTCACCCACCTCGGAAGGATCGAAGGCTGAGTCAACCTTGAGCCGGTGAGATTAGAACCGCTGAACTGCAGATAACAGTCAGCTGAAGTGGCCTGCAGTACTGCACCCTAACCACTGCGCCACCTCGGCTCTTTTAATCCTGGAGGATTGGACGAGGGCTCTGCCTCGGAGGCCGGGGTGGTGGGGGCTATCTGGCAGTTCTCAGCTACCTTCAGAGCTAGAGAGCAGTGAGGCAGAGGAACAGCTGGAGCCTGTTCCCAGTGTGCCCATGCGCAGAGCTGCCAGGAAAAGGGAACAGCTCAGAAATCAGGGTTGACTTGGGAGTAAAGCCAGTTGGACGATGAATGGCCCCTCCCATAGGGAATAAAAGAGGAGCAAAAGGGGAGGGGTTTTTTTCAGGAAACAATTCATTTGTTCATTTCAGGAGTGTGAAGATCTGTCTGTGAATCTGAGACTCTGTGACAAGTCTTTCCTTGCACAGCACCTCATTTGGGAAAATAATTGACATGGAAGCTTTCCAAGCAAGATAAGATCTGTGGTCATAAATACTCCTTTGAAAGATTGTTTGCCAGGCCTTGGCTGAATGTGAATGAGGAATTCACATTCCTTTAATAAAAGGGGTTTTGTCAGGACCAGGACTCTGCTTCCTGCTTTTTGGGGAAGCCTCAATCAGAACAAAGCCAGGGGATTTCGGATGCAAGGAAGAATGGGAATAACTAGGGTGGAATTTCAAAGGGCAGAAGGTGAGTTACAAAGGAAATGGACTGGGATAATGGCCAAGGAAAACCTTCACTTCGTCACGATTTTATGCTTCGAGCGGAAATAATACAGGAAGTCCTCGGCTTACGACCACAATGGAGCCCAAATGGTTTTGTCGCTAAGCGAGACATTGGTGGAGTTAATTTTACCTTACTCTACCAACTTTCCTGCCACAGGAATCATTGCAGCTGTTAGTCACCCGGTTGTTAAGTGAATCTAGCTTGGCTCGTCGGGAAGGTGGCACTGCGACCGTCGTAACCATGAGTCAGTTGCCTAGCGTCTGAAATTTTGATCATGTGACTGCGGGGATGCTACCGCCATCCTGAAGCGTGAAAAGCGGTCCTTAGTCACTTCAGTGCCGTTGTAACCGGTCACTAACTGAACCGTTGTTGAGGACTACCTGGAATTGAAATACAGGCAGGACGACGGGGTGGGTGGGGGGGAGACAACCAGATTACAAATCTCAGGGACGGGACAGAAAGAGAGGCACGAATCCTTCCATTAAGTGAATTTTGGTGTTTTTTTTTTTCTGTGCACATCCAAAGAAAAATAAGGAACATTTTGTAAAAACAAGCTTTGCCGTTCATTTATACATTCAAAGACTAGGCACAACAGAAGTCAAAGCAGGATTTTGGTTCTTTAATGGAGAGAGCATCGCTATGAGCCCAATGTCAATCCAAGGGGAAGAGTCCTTACGGGTCACCTGCCACAGGTACACAATTTGAAAGGAGCCACTGGGGGGGGGGGGGGGGACGGAATCCTTGAAGCTGACTTGCTTGCATTTAGGCCTTTCTCAATCTTGGCGGCTTTATAAGATGCATGGACTTCAACTCCCAGAATTCCCACAACCAGCCTTGGGAGAGTTCCGGGAGTTGAGATCTGCCCGCGGTGGCTGGGGCGGGGGGAAATCTGGGAGTTGAAGTCCGCACAGCTTGGAAGTCGCTACGGTCGAGAAATCTTGGATACGAGACGAACGGATACATAAGACGCGCTCCCTGTAGAAGTAGTTCCGTCGAACCCTGGATAAACTAGCTTTGTTTTTTAAAAATAGAGCTATTTACATGAGAAGCGGAGCTTTTTGTCCCCTCGCCAAGCAGGACTTGTTCCTGAGGTGTACATCCTGAATTGTGTTAGAAGGGGTTTTTTGGGGGGAGGGGGGAACACAACAAAAAACTGAAGCACCAAATAGGACAAGGGAACTCGCTTGGCTGGCTGGGAGAGAAGATAAAGTTGTGATTTCAAATCAACCGGCAGCGTAGGGGTAAAATGCTACCGGTTCAGGCCGGTTCGCCTGAAAGGGTAGTAAAAAAAAATGCTACCTGTTCGCTCGAACCGGTAGCAAAAAAAAATGCTACCCTTCGATCGAACGGCAGCAAAAAAAATGCTATCCTTTCGCTCGAACTGTTAGCAAAAAAAAATGCTACCCTTTCGCTCAAACGGGTAGCAAAAAAAATGCTACCCTTTCGCTCAAACTGGTAGCAAAAAAAATGCTACCTTTTCGCTCAAACCGGTAGCAAACAAAATGCTATCCATTCGCTCGACAGCAGCAAAAAAATTGCTATCCTTTCACTCGAACCGGTAGCAAAAAAAAAGGCTACCCTTTCGCTCGAACCAGTAGCAAAAAAAAATGCTACCCTTTCGCTCGAACCGGTAGCAAAAAAAAAATGCTACCCTTTCGCTCGAACCGGTAGCAAAAAAAATGCTACCCTTTTCGCTCGAACCGGTAGCAAAAAAAATGCTACCCTTTCGCTCGAACCGGCAGCAAAAAAAATGCTGCCGGTAGTCAGCGGTATGACAAATCAGCTGCGCCGTGCGATTTATATTCACTAGAAATCACGCGGCACAGCTGATTGTCGCATAGCAGACTCAGAGAGGCTTCTTAGCACCTGCGGGGTGCCTGCACACAAAGTGTGCTGTTGGCACGCATGCGCGCGCGAAGCAAACCGGTAGCAGATTTCAGAGCAACTCACCCCTGGGACAGCGCCATCGTGGGACTGGCCAACAGGTTGCAGGAAGCTGGTGGGATTGCCAATCCTGCTTGTAACGGAGAAGGTAGGACAACTTCTCCACGAAGCAACATCGTCTGTGGCTGAACGCTCACTTGAGCAACTTTTGGGAAACGATAGTTGCATTCAAAAATAACAATAATGATATTTCACCATCTTTTCCCCAATTCCGCTGTCAGGGAAGTAGAAATTACCAGAGGGACGGGGTGGGACTGCTTGTCAGAGGGAGCTCCAGTTTTGGAAATAGGGAGGGATTTCCCGACAGTGAGAACAATGAACCAGTGGAACAGCTTCCCACCAGAAGTTACGGGCGCTCCCATTCGCTGGTGGTTTTCAAGAAGACATTGGGCAGCTTACATTTGTCCAGTTTCAAAGAAAATAAACTTAAAATGAGGACAACTGGACTCAAGTATATTTGGTCATGGACGTATTTGTCCAGGTAGTTGTAAAGATTCCAGCTTCGGGCACAGGGATGGACTAGAAGACCTCCAAGGTCCCTTGATTTCACGATTTATGAAATTAGGAATAATTCAACCAGAGGTTTTATGTTTTTTTTCTTTTAAAGGCAGTGGTGATGTAGGAAGACTCTAGGATAAGTTTGAAATTATAGATTCCAGCCGGAAGGAAAAAGA
>NC_045553.1:4482558-4605058 GCF_009769535.1 Thamnophis elegans
GATGTTGAGACTCTAGAAAAAGTGCAGAGAAGAGCAACCAGGATGATGAGGGGACTGGAGGCTCAAACATACGATGAACGTTTGCAGGAACTGGGCCTGGCTAGTCTAGTGAAGAGAAGGACCAGGGGAGACAGGAGAGCATCTTCCAATATTTGAGAGGCTGCCCCAGAGAGGAAGGGGTCAAGCTATTCTCCAAAGCACCTTTGAAGGCCAGACAAGGAATAACGGATGGAAACTGACCAAGGAGAGATTCAACCTGGAAATCTGGAGGAATTTTCTGACAGTGAGAACAATCAACCCATGGAACAGAAGTTGTGGGAGCTTCATCCCTGGAGGCTTTTAAAAAGAGACTGTCAGTCAGAAACGGTGTAGGATCTCCTGCTTAGGTGGGGGTGGACTAGATGACCTCCAAGGTCCCTTTCCAACTCTATTTTCTATTCTATTCTATTCTCAGTCCATTATTCTATTCTATTCATTTTCTATTCTATTCATTTTCTATTCTATTCCATTCTATTCATTTTCTATTCTATTCTACTCTATTCTCATTCCGTTATTCTATTCTATCCATTTTTCCATTCTATTCATTTCTATTGTATTCATTTCTATTCTATTCTATTCTACTCTATTCTCATTCCATTATTCTATTCTATCCATTTTTTCCATTCTATTCATTTTCTATTCTATTCTATTCATTTTCTATTCTATTCTATTCATTTTCTATTCTATTCTACTCTACTCTATTCTCATTCCATTATTCTATTCTATCCATTTTTTCCATTCTATTCATTTCTATTCTATTCTATTCATTTTCTATTCTATTCTATTCATTTTCTATTCTATTCTACTCTACTCTCATTCCATTCTATCCATTTTTTCCATTCTATTCATTTTCTATTCTATTCATTTTCTATTCTATTCTATTCATTTTCTATTCTATTCTATTCTACTCTACTCTATTCTCATTCCATTATTCTATTCTATCCATTTTTTCCATTCTATTCATTTTCTATTCTATCCTTTTCATTTCTATTCTATTCTATTCTATTCTCATTCCATTATTCTATTCTATCCATTTTTCCATTCTATTCATTTTCTATTCTATTCATTTTCTATTCTATTCTATTCTACTCTATTCTCATTCCATTATTCTATTCTATCCATTTTTTCCATTCTATTCATTTTCTATTCTATTCTATTCATTTTCTATTCTATTTTATTCTATCCATTTTCTATTCTATTCTATTTTATTCTATTCATTTTCTATTCTATTCCATTCCTATTTTATTCTCACATGACCCCAAGACACTGCATCCGTCATAACTACATGCCAGTTGCCAAGTCTCTGAATTTTGATCATATGATTGCGGAGAATGCTACAATGGTAATAAGTGTGAAAAAACACTCATAAGTCACATTTTCCACAGGTGGTGTAACTTAAAACCCTCACTAAAAGAACTGCGGGTACAAGCCTATGTTTGAATGAGACTGAAATTGGGTTAGTTTTTGGGTTTCCCATAGTACACCAAACCAACACGAATGAAACACATTTGTTTCTAGTTTTAATACTCATAATTTAATTTAATTCATTTAATACCCGTTTTAATACTATTTGCCTCTCTTGGGATTTTGGGGAAGGTCTCAACCTGTGGATATAATAAACGCCGATTCCAGTTTAAGCTTCTGACAGATTGTGCAACCATCCATACCAGAAGTGGGTTCCTACCAGTTCGCACCTATTCAGTAGAACCGGTTCATCAAATCTACCGAACCGGTTAGAAGAGGTTCCACCAGTGGACCCGGAAAGCAGGCCACACCTACAGAAGAGGTTCCAAATTTTTTTGAAACCCACCACTGACACAGACTCACACAGAGAGAGAAAGAGAAAGAGAAAGAAAGGGAGGAAGAAAAAAGAAAAAAAGAAAGAAAAAGTGAGAGATGAAAGAAAAAAAGGAAAAAGGGAGAGACAAAAGGAAGGAGAGAGAGAGAGAGAGAGAGAGAAAGAAAGAAAGAAAACACATGGCCGGCAAGCCACTCCCACCAGGTCACATGGCCATCAAGCCACTCCCACAAAGGAGGCCACACCCACAGAGTAGGTTCAAAAAATTTTTGAAACCCACCACTGATCCATACCTGGAGACAGGTATACAAAATAGAACAACGGCGATAAAAAGAAAGCAGCGCCAATAACCATAGGCAACTTGGTTGCCATCCCATAACATCCGAAGCACCACTTAAATACCATCGGCATTGACAAAATCCCCATCAGTCAATTGCAATAGGCAGCTTTACTCAGAATAGCTTAGAGCAGGGCTCCCATACCTTTCAGACCTCAGGAATCACTAAATTCCTAATTTTAAATCCCGCGGACCACTAGTACGATCTGCCTAATGACCGGCTGGGTGGGCGTGGCTAGGTGGTCATGTGACTGGGTGGGTGTGGCCAACTCGCTGTCACTCACATCGAGGGGCACCTTGCCAGCCTCTACTCGCCCCTCCCCTCCCAGCCACTCCTCGCCTGCCCACCCAGGGTCCTTAGGGCCCCAACAGGGACCAGTTGCTGGAGCTAAGCAGCCCCCCAGGAGGAAGAGTTGGCAAAACAGCTCAGTTCAAATTGGATCTGACCGAGAAGGAGGCTCAGCAGAAGCACCTCACTGAGGACTAGGAGCATAGGCTTTCCAAGCAGAGGGAAGATCTGCGGGAGTGCAAGGCCAGGTGCCGGTGCCTGGCGGCTCAGCGGGCTGAGATGGTCAGCCAGTTCCAGGCCAGGATGCCGTCCCACTGGAACGAGGCCCTCCGGCTCTTCCCCACCAGTGGTGCTTCCCGCCAGCCTTCGCCCAAAGCCCCCCACCAGGAAGCCGAAACAGACCCCAAGTCGGAATTTCTGCCCCCCTCCGACCCGCACAAAAAGACCCCAAAGGGGGAGACTCTTTACAGCAACACAAGCATTCATTGCACGTATCCATCCCAGGGGCCGCAGTTTGAGGACCTCTGATTTAGTGCAATATAAAAAACGCAAATATGTTTTCTGCAGACCACCAATATTTTCCAGTGGTTCACGGACTACCAGTTGGTCACTGCTGGCTTAGAGACCTTTTAACGCCATCCAATATCAACATGATGTAGAGTTTCCTACCTGAGCAGATTCGGGGTTGGACTAGAAGACCTCCAAGGCTCCCCGCAACGCTGTTATTCTGTTCGAAGAACGTTGCTTCCAAACCTCTGCTGTGGTCTTTGGGAAGGGTTCAAAAGGTGGACAGAAATCGCCCACTTGAGTCAACATCTGGATGAATAACCGGGGGAATCAATGCTCACCAGAACATCTGTGGTAACAAGGCTGCCTCCTTGTCTGAGCCTATATTCTGGGTTTAGCTTCGGGGCAAATTGCTGCTTCTCCCCCACTTGTCTGAAGTGTTTGAGCAAAGGGGGGTGGACTAGAAGACCTCCAAGGTCCCTTCCAGCTCTATTCTGATTGAACTGCCAGAGTCAAAATCAGGAATCTGATTTCTGTGCAGGTTTTTCTTTTTTAAATGCTGGTCAATATAATAATGGCAAGAGTGCAAGCGTGCACGGGAGAAAGAAGCCCTCCCCCCCCCCTCTTCTGGCTGCACCCCAATTCTCACACGCGCGTATAAAGCCCAGCCCAGCCTTTTCAAATTTGCCCCCACATTGAAGCAGGGTGGACTTCAACTCCCAGCATTCCCCGGCCGGCGTGACTCCCTCTCCCCCCCCCACTTCCACCTATCATTCTTTGCTGCCCCCTCCTGGCCGATTAAGTGTCATAGCAAGCCCCGGGAGCCGAGAACGAAGGAAAAGAGCCCTCGGGCTCTGAGGCGCATGCGCGTACCTAAACGTGACCGGCGACTTCCTCTTACAGGAAGCGGAAAGAGAGGCAGCGGAGGGGCGTGGCCGGAAGGCGGAGTCCGGAAGTGAAGGGACCGGGTGGTTTTTGCGGTCTGCATCGGCGGCTCACCGGGCGCAAGGTGACTTGGGGGTTCCTGAGCATGTGCAGAGCGCGGCGGCCGGCCCTGGGGAAGCCGGGTGCAGGGCTGCTTCATCGGCGCCTCCTTTGTCGCGCAAGGAGCGAGGGTTGGGGTGTTGGGTTTGGGAGCCCTTACCCCCCTACTTCCCCCACTTAGACTTAACAGCCCTGCGAGGTAGGACCTAAAGGCTCTTGGGTCTCCATGGCGCCCCCTTTCCCCGGGTTTCTCTGGGCTGCCTGGATTTTATACAGGTAGGAATGGAATAGGAATAATAATAGAATAGAAAAAGATAATAGAAAAGATAAGAATAAGAATAATAGAACAGGATAAGAATTGAATAGCAATAATAGAAAATAAATAATAGAATAAGACATCGAATAAAAAATAGAATTAGAAATAGAATAGAAAAAGAAAAGAAAAAGAATAATAGAATAGATGAGGATAAGAATAATAGAATAGGAAGACTTGAATAGAAATAGTAGAAAAGAAATAATAGAATAAGGAATACAATAAAAATAGAATTAGAAATAGAATAGAAAAAGAATAAAAAAGAACAATAGAATGGATAAGAAAAGAATAGATAAGAATAGAATAAGAAAATAAGAATAATAGTAGAATAGAATAAGAATTGAATAGCAATAATAGAAAAGAAATAATAGAATAAGAAACAATTAGAAATAGAATAGAAAAAGAAAAAGAATAATAGAATAGATGAGAATAAGAATAATGGAATGGGAAGAATCGAATAGAAATAGAAAAGAAATAATAGAATAAGAATTACAATAAGAAATAGAATTAGAAATAGAATAGAAAAAGAACAGAAAAAAGAAATAATAGTAGATACGAATAATAGAATAGAAAAGAATAGAATAAGAAAATAAGAATAATAATAGAATAAGAATTGAATAGAAATAGTAGAAAAGAAATAATAGAATAAGAAATACAATAAAAATAGAATTAGAAATAGAATAGAAAAAGAATAAAAAAGAACAATAGAATGGATAAGAAAAGAATAGATAAGAATAGAATAAGAAAATAAGAGTAATAATAGAATAGAATAAGAATTGAATAGGATTAATAGAAAAGAAATAATAGAATAAGAAATAGAATAAAAAATAGAATTAGAAATAGAATAGAAAAAGAATAATAGAATAGATGAGAATAAGAATAATGGAATAGGAAGAATCGAATAGAAATAGAAAAGAAATAATAGAATAAGAATTACAATAAGAAATAGAATTAGAATAGAATAGAAAAAGAACAGAAAAAAGGAATAATAGAATAGATACGAATAATAGAATAGAAAAGAATAGAATAAAATAATAATAATAGAATAGAATAAGAATCGAATAGCAATAATAGAAAAGAAATAATAGAATAAGAAATAGAATAAAAATAGAATTAGAAATAGAATAGAAAAAGAAAAGAAAAAGAATAATAGAATAGATGAGAATAAGAATAATGGAATAGGAAGAATCGAATAGAAATAGAAAAGAAATAATAGAATAAGAATTACAATAAGAAATAGAATTAGAAATAGAATAGAAAAAGAAAAGAAAAAAGGAATAAGAATAGATACAAATAATAGAATAGAAAAGAATAGAATAAGAAAATAAGAATAACAATAGAATAAGAATTGAATAGAAATAGCAGAAAAGAAATAATAGAATAAGAAATACAATAAAAATAGAATTAGAAATAGAATAGAAAAAGAAAAGCAAAAGAATAATAGATGAGAATAAGAATAATAGAATGGGAAGAATTGAATAGAAATAGTAGAAAAGAAATAATAGAATAAGAAATACAATAAAAAATAGAATTAGAAATAGAATAGAAAAAGAAAGGAAAAAAATAGTAGAGAAGAATAGAATAGAGAAGAATAGAATAAGAAAATAAGAATAATAATAGAATAAGAATTGAATAGAAATAGCAGAAAAGAAATAATAGAATAAGAAATAGAATAAAAAATAGAATTAGAAATAGAATAGCGATAAGGAATAGAATTAGAAATAGAATTAGAAATAGAATAAACACCCTCACATTTTGTAAACATTTAAGTATATCTTTTCACGTGACAACACTGAAGAAATGACATGTATATTATTATTATTGCTATAACTATTGTTTTCTTC
The DNA here is from genome assembly GCF_009769535.1 of Thamnophis elegans. NCBI lineage: Eukaryota > Metazoa > Chordata > Lepidosauria > Squamata > Natricidae > Thamnophis > Thamnophis elegans. The sequence goes on from NC_045553.1 coordinate 4,488,670, forward strand.
AGCCAAGCACCTGAATTTTGATGGGGACGCTGCAACGGTCGTAAGGCTGAGAAACAGCCATGCGCCCATGTTTTTTCAGCGCCATCGTAACTTCAAACGGTCAATAAACGGACTGTTTTGTGAGCCAAGGTCTATCTGCCTGTTCCCCTCAAGGCATCTGATGGTTTTCTTTAGTTAAAGTTTGTTTCCTCCTCTTCTTCCTTCTTTTACAAGGTCAACTAGCCAGCCACCGAAATAAAAGATTGCCCATCGCCATCCCCTGACCCCCCTCGACAGCCATGGGGAACACCAGCAGTGAACGCCAGGGGGGTGAGCGCCAGGGGGGTCACAAGACCCCTCGAAGAGACAGCCCTGGGGGATCAAAGGAGGGAGACAGGCCCAAGATTTTGATGGACAGTCCCGAAGATGCTGACCTCTACAATGCTGAAGAAATGAAGGTAGGTGACATTTCTTGCTGCGGAAGAAATATCCTAACGATGAACGTTACTACCTCAAAAACCCAATATTCCCCATCCATATCTGGGAATGAGAGTGCCGCGGTGGCCTAGAGGTAGAGCTCTCGCCTCACAATCAGGAGGCTGTGAGTTCAATCCTAGGTAGAGGCAGATATTTCTCTTTCTCTCTCTCTCTCTCGGCACAATGAGAATATGTCTGCTGAATAAAACTCCGCATTGGCAACAGGAAAGGCATCTGGCCAGTAAATATTCAGTTGTCCAGACTCCACCCCCACAATCTCACAGACAACTATGAGAAAGAGATGTGGGAACTTTGAACCCAGGCCATCAGTAGCTTTTGGGGAGTCCATCGTAACTTTGAACGGCCATTAAACCCCCAGTCGTAAGATGAGGACAACCCAAAGTAGCCGGGAGGCCAAGCTGTCATCCTTGGTGTGCTGATATACGGTAGACCCTGCCTGGAAGTCCCATCTCCTCTTTAGGGGACGGGACCCGTAGCAAGGCCTCCGATGTTACCACGGTCTCTCACAAGCTATGATCTCTCGGAACGAAACCTGGCCTGTTTCTGCTGTTTTCTAGGCTTCGATGGAGAAGCACGAATTCCTCGCTTGGCAACACGATCTGGAGGTGAGCGACAAGGCTCCCACCCAGGCCCAGCCGACTGTCTTCCGGTGGACTGGCGGAGGCAAGGAAGTTTATTTATCGGGCTCCTTCAACAACTGGAACAAACTCCCGCTGACTCGGAGGTAAACCGGGAGTCTCTCGAGCTTCCTATCCCGTGGGGGAAGAATTGGTTCGTACAGGAGCGGCGTTGGTTAGAGAGAGAGAAAAAAAGTTGGAGAGAGAAAGAGGGAGAGAGAAAGAAAGAGGGAGAGAGAAAAGGAGAGAGAAAGAAAGAGGGAGAGAGAGAGAGAAAAGGAAGAGAGAGAAAGAGGGAGAGAGAAAGAGGGAGAGAGAGACAGAAAGAGAGAAAGACGAGAGAGGGAGAGAGAGAGAGAGAGAAAGAGGGAGAGAAAGAAAGAGGGAGAGAAAGACGAGAGAGGGAGAGAGAGAGAGAGAAAGAGGGAGAGAGAAAGAGGGAGAGAAAGAGGGAGAGAAAGAGGGAGAGAGAGAGAGGAGATGAGAGAGGGAGGGAGAGAGAGGGGGGGAGAGAGAGAAAGAAAGAGAGAGAGAGAGAGAAAAGAGAGAGAAAGAGGGAGAGAGAAAGAGGGAGAGAGAGAGACAGAAAGAGAAAGAGAGACGAGAGAGGGAGAGAGAGAGAAAGAAAGAGGGAGAGAGAAAAAGAGGGAGAGACGAGAGAGGGAGAGAGAGAGAAAGAAAGAGGGAGAGAGAGAGAAAGAGACAGAGAGAGAGAGAAAAGAGGGAGAGAGAGAAAGAGGGAGAGAGAAAGAGACACAGAGAGAGACGAGAGAGGGAGAGAGAGAAAGAAAGAGGGAGAAAGAAAGAGGGAGAGAGAGAAAGACGAGAGAGAGAGAGAGAGAGAGAGAGAGATATGCTTTATCCATCCCATAAATAGGCAGTGGAACATTTGGGTTGATTTGGTGGCGCTTGACATTTCCCCAACCGCCCCTTCGTCTTGATTACAGGAGATGCTTTTTCTTCCGCTTTTATTCCCCCCCCCCCCATTTTTTTTAGTTTCTGGAGGAAAACAAGAGTGTTAACAGGTTGTGTCTTTCCTCCCCCCCCCAACCTCCCCCTCCTGCTTGTCGCAGCCACAACAATTTCGTAGCCATCCTCGATCTCCCAGAAGGCGAACACCAGTACAAGTTCTTCGTAGACGGACAGTGGACACATGATCCTTCCGAGGTGAGGCCTCATTATTATTATTATTTTTAATGGGGAATGAACAAACAAATGGACGGCTTCCCGTTTTGACGGCTGGCACTTGAGCTTCTTCCCCCGGATTCCAATTAAAAAGTATCTTCTTGTCATTTTGGTTTTTTTTGGGGGGGGGGGGAGAATAACGACTGTGGCCCAGCTGCTCTTGAAAGGGCTATCCTGCAGGATTTATGTATTCGTAGCGATAAATCTCTCGCAATCTGTTCTGGCACAAAAGTTGTTACCTGATTTCCTAAAGTCGCAAAGAACGAAGTCAAAACGGTGAAGATGGTTCAGAAAAGATAAGAGGCTTGGTTTCACTAGGCTGCCCCTCCTCCTCCTCCCCCTCCCCAAGAGAAGAATATTTATAGGGCTGGAAAGGACCCTGGAGGTTTCTAGTCCAGTGGTCTCCAACCTTGGCCACTTTAAGACTTGTGGACTTTGCTTTGCTGGCTGAGGAATTCTGGGAGTTGAAGTCCACAAGTCTTAAAGTGGCCAAGGATGGAGACCACTGCTCTAGTCCAACCCCCTGCTCAAGGCAGGAGTCCTTATACCAGGGATAGCGAACCTTTTTGCCACCGAGTGGCCAAACTGGAACGCACATGCGCCACAGGCTCAGAAACTCAAAGGCCAGCTGGTTGGCGCGCATGCACAAATGGGCTGGCCACCTGGTTTTGGGGTTCCTGGTACTCCAGTGTTGTGGCCCAGCAGGAGCCGTTGGAGCTGCCACCAGATTCCGACAGCGAGGGGCCCTATGAGTCAGCTCTGGAGGATGTGGAGGGCCCTGGACAGGGTTCCGACTCCGAGTAGGGCGCAGAGAGGCTGGTTGGCCACCAGGGGGCACCTGAGCCTTGGACCAGTGGGGAGGAGACAAGGGAGAGTGAGCCGGAGAGTGAGTTGTTCCTGGATGCACGCCATCGAAGAGCTACTAGGCGTCAGGAACAATTACGCAATTACAGGAGGTAATTGCACTCAGCTGGTGGCCATTAGGCTCCTCTCCAGACTATAAAAAAGACTACTTGTGCACACGCCCTTCTTACAGAAGTCAACGCAGGAACGAATGTCGGAGAACATTGTTATGAGCTTGGCAGGCTGGATTGTTGCCAAGCCTTATCTGTGTTTATTGCTGCCCAAGCTTGCCTGTGGCGGTTTGCTGCCAAGGACCCGTCTTTCTGTTAATTAAATGCCGTAACTTATCTTTGGCTCGGAGTGTGCTTTGGTGTGGGATGAGGGGGGGTCAGAACACTCCGGCATGCACGAAGATCAGCTGGATGGCGTGCATACGTGCTATAGGTTCTCCATCAGGCCTTGTCCCATCTTTTCTTAAAAGCCTCCAGTGATGGAGCCACTCACAACTTCCAAAGGCAAAGCCGTCCAACTGATTCATTATTATCTTGGTCAGGAAATTCCTCCTTAGTTCAGGCTGGAACTTTCTTTAACAAGCATCCACCTGTTGCTCCTTTTGTCACCTTTCCCATACACTTAAGAGACTTTTAAGCTGAGCTTTCCATTTGAAAGGCTAATATTTGGGGAGGTAAACTCAGTGGCTAAGACGCTGAGCTTGTCAAGCAGAAAGATCGGCCATTCGGCAGTTCGAATCCCTAGCGCCGCGTCACAGAGTGAGCTCCCGTTAACTTGTCCCAGCTTCTGCCAACCTAGCAGTTCGAAAGCAGGTAAAAAATGCAAGTAGAAAATAGAAAACCACCTTTGGTGGGAAGGGAGCAGCGTTACGTGCGCCTTTGGCATTTAGTCATGCCGGCCACATGACCACGGAGACGTCTTCAGAGAGCGCTGGCTCTTCGGCTTTCAAACGGAGATGAGCAACGCCCCCTAGAGCCGGGAACGACTAGCACATATGTGCGAGGGGAACCTTTACCTAAATATAGAGCAACTTGAGTGGTCCGGTGGCTTAGAGACAGAGCTGTCACCTCACAATCCGTGAGGCTGGGAATTCGACCCTAGGTAGAGGCAGAGATTTCTCCCTCTCTCTCTGGGCACAATGAGAATCTATCTGCCGAACGAAACTCCACATTGGCGACAGGTGGGGCATCCGGCCAGTCAACACTCATCTCCATTCAGTTGGCCAGACTACACCCTGCAAGGGATTATCAGGTTGTTAAAAAGAGAAAAACGGAAGCTTGAATTGCTTGAATGTTTGAATTGCTCTAACAAGCTTTCCTGCTGGATTTAACCACCTCTCTTCCTAGCCTGTCGTGACCAGCCAACTAGGAACCGTCAATAATGTGATCCAAGTGAAGAAGACCGACTTCGAAGTCTTTGATGCTTTAATGGTCGATTCCCAAAAGTGCTCCGACGTGTCAGGTTAGTGGCGGGTGCAAGGATTTGAGAAGGGAAGTGAGGACAGCAGATTCTGTTTATTGCAAGATCTAATCCGGGTCGGTCACTTGGACCACAGGTTTACTCTTCCGAGCTTTCGGAGTCGCCCTGGACCCCGTCCTCTCTATTGGAATATGTGCTTTGGGCTCTTTGATGAGTTTTATTGATGTGGTGCCTTCCTATTGGTTGATCGGGGTGCCGATGGCCGGCGATTGGCCAGAATTCTGGGAGTTGGAAGTCCACAAGTTTTCAAGTTGCCAAGCTTGGGCATCGTTGATGAAGTATGTTCCCCTCTTTTGTTTCCCCTCCCCAGAATTGTCGAGCTCGCCCCCGGACCGTATCACCAGGACCCCTACATCGTCAAGCCGGAAGAGAGGTTCAAGTCGCCCCCAATCCTTCCTCCCCACCTGTTGCAAGTCATCCTCAACAAAGACACTGGGATTTCCGTAAGTAGAGTGTAGAGAAGCAGGTAACAAACACGCAACCCTCCTTGGCCTTCTCCAGTTGTGTTGAAACTACAGCTGCCAGCGTTCTCGGGGGCGTGAAACAATGGAAGCCTATGCTAAGTATTTGTGCGTGTGTATACGTGTACGCTACTTCAAATAGTACACCCGACAGAGCTTTTTCAGACCTTTAAGGAGGCTGCCTCCTCTTTCTTTCAAGAAGCTTTAAAACCGGAGAGGAGTCTCCAAGACGGCTTCATAAATTGATATCTGTTCTTGTAACACCTCTGTCAACTCGCAAAGCATCCCTGGCCTGCTCTCGAGTTGCCATAGGAAAAGTGGGAACAGGAAACCGATGAATCGGCACGGCAGCAAAAGACAGGTGCACATTCCAGAGTTCTCTCTCTCAAGGATGTCTCCCAGGGTTGCTTACAACAGCCGGAGGGGAGTGATCCCCTCCAACACGGGAAACTGTCCCATTGGTGAATGTGGTTGATGACACACACACGGGGGGAGGCGGGAAACGGGTCATAATTGGGTCGTAAATTACATGGTGTCAGAACTGGCTTCCCTTGGGAACGTGCCGACATGAAGCTAATAAATAACTGGATTTCTTTTGAAGCTTGGCTGGAGGCTCATGATTTAATTAGGGCATCCGTCGGAACCCTAACAACCTCTTTTAATGCAGGCGGTCCTCAACTTTCGATGCTAATTGGGATCGGAAGCGCTGTTGCTAGACGTTAAGTGAGCGCCCCCCCCTCCCCCCCAATTTACAGCCTAGTTTTTAACAATTGAGCCCAAAACTGAGGTTGCTAAGCGAGGCATTCGTCAAGGGAGCTTTGCCCCATTTTACAACTTGATTCTCTGCCACATTTATTAAGTGAACCGCTGCAGTTGAGTCACACGGCCATTAAGCGAATCCAGCTTCCCCCTTTTGCGTGTTGGAAGGTCGTAACAAAGGGAATCGCAGGACTCTGGGACATCCTAAACCCAAGTCCGTTGTCAAGCATCCAAATATATCAATCCCGCGACCATGGGAATGCTGCAAATGGCCTGAAGTCCCTTTTTTCAGTGCTTGTAAAAACTTTTTACAAAGTTTTTGTAACTTTGAACGGTCACTAAGGGAACTGTTGAATGTAGAGGACTACCTGTACTGGGGTTGGGGGGCAGGAAGAAAGCCTAACATCTGGCTGAGTGAACATCCGTCTATGGGTCCTTTTCGAAGTCACAGTCCTAACCCAAATCTCTTGATTTTTAGTGCGACCCGGCGCTCCTTCCTGAACCTAATCATGTCATGCTAAACCACCTCTACGCCCTCTCCATCAAGGTAAGAGTGTTCCGGCACGCAAGCGGAGGAGGCAGCAGGGTCAGACAGTGAGGAGGGTTGGGGAGGAACCTAGGCCAGTCCTGGAGTCTGGGGAAGGCTCTGATGAGGGATCTGTGTCGGAGGCAGAGAGGGGGCCAGGGCCGTCTGACAGTTATCAGCTGCCTTTAGAGTCAGAAACGGTAAGGCAGAAGAACAGCTGGAGCCTGTTCCTAGTGTGCGCATGGGCAGAGCTGCCAGGGGAAGGGAACAAGTCAGAAATCAGGGTAGACCTGGGAATAAGGCCACAGGTGGAAGGTGAATGGCCCCTCCCAGAGGAAATAAAAGAGGAGCGAAAGGGGAGTGGAGTTTGCAGGAGACAATTAGTTCGCTTCATTGGTTCATGACTCTCCAAGACCTCTTGCTAAGTTCTGCAGAGATCGGCCTGGCAGCTCTCCAAGTCAGATAAGGTCTGTGACTGTAAATCCTCCCTTGAAAGAACTGGCTGGATGAGAATGAGCAGAATCCAGTCAATTAATAAAAGGGTTTTTTTTTTGTTGGGACCAAGACTTTGCTTCAGGCTCTCAGGGAAGCCCAGGTCAGAACAGAGAGGCCTCCCTCGCCGCTACAGGGCCCTCCTTTTGACGGTTCTTCTGTCTTCTGAACTTCTCTTCCCTCTCTTGTCCTCTCCTTAGGATGGCGTGATGGTGCTCAGTGCCACCCACCGTTACAAGAAGAAATACGTGACCACGTTGCTGTACAAGCCCATATGAGAGAGGGCAGGGACAGCGGACTCGTCCGAGAGAGAGGAATTGCTGTCACAAATCACCCCAGCATCATCCTTGCTGTTAAAACCGTCCCGTCCCATTCCCCCAGCACACACACACAGACACAGAGAGAGAGAGAGTATCCCGTTTAGTTGAACTGGTGCCTTGCTTTCTCCCCACCTGTTCTTTGGATCCAGATTTAGCAGCTGTGGTTTTGCTCCCATCAAGCGTGAAGCTGCCTGCAAGACACCCAGAGGACATCCAAACTGTGTGGGCCAGTTGAACCGTCGAGAATTAAATCCTCCCAACGCTTCCCACCCCAAGGTCACAGGATGGCTTAACGGCTGCCAAAGAGGGACAAGGGGGTCTCGAATCCTGAAAACGTCCGTCTCGTCATCCTAGACCTGTTCCGTCACCCCGTCACCTGTTTCGTTTTTAATTTTTTTTTAAAAAAAATCAACCGTTTGGAGCTCAAGATCACAGCAGCAATAAGGGCCAAAGGAAGCGGGGAGCAGCCCACTTCCCACATTTCTCTCTCATTGGCAGGGGAAGTTGGTGCTTTCAATGGCTGGGTGTATCTTCAGCCGTCCCAACAGCTTTATTCCTCGGGATGGAATCAGCTCAAACGGGCAGCAGCCAGAAACTAGTATTTTAGCCCCGCCGGTCTATCTTAAGTTTGATATTTATCCCTGTTTGGAAAGGGGTTTTAATAAATGCACCGCGGAAAAAAAAAGGTGTGGCGCCTTTCTCTTTCTGCCCGCCTCCAAAGTTTGACACATTTTCGGAGTGTTTTATTGCTCGTGTTGAGAGGCTTGGCGTTTTTTAAAGTAGGGCTAAGGTAAGAGATCTGTGGGGCCGAGTGAATCCATCTTCCCACCCGTAGAAAAAGCAAAGTTGGTTTTTGGCGGTTTCCTAAGCCTGTTGTGGCCCGCCAGAGGAGCTGGCAGCAGATTCGGACAGTGAGGAGGTTGGAGAGGAGCATGGGTTAATAGCAGTTAGCAGTAAGACTTATATACTGCTTCATAGGTCTTTCAGCCCTCTCTAAGCGGTTTACAGAGTCAGCATATCGCTCCCACAGTCTGGGTCTTCATTTCACCCACCTCGGAAGGATCGAAGGCTGAGTCAACCTTGAGCCGGTGAGATTAGAACCGCTGAACTGCAGATAACAGTCAGCTGAAGTGGCCTGCAGTACTGCACCCTAACCACTGCGCCACCTCGGCTCTTTTAATCCTGGAGGATTGGACGAGGGCTCTGCCTCGGAGGCCGGGGTGGTGGGGGCTATCTGGCAGTTCTCAGCTACCTTCAGAGCTAGAGAGCAGTGAGGCAGAGGAACAGCTGGAGCCTGTTCCCAGTGTGCCCATGCGCAGAGCTGCCAGGAAAAGGGAACAGCTCAGAAATCAGGGTTGACTTGGGAGTAAAGCCAGTTGGACGATGAATGGCCCCTCCCATAGGGAATAAAAGAGGAGCAAAAGGGGAGGGGTTTTTTTCAGGAAACAATTCATTTGTTCATTTCAGGAGTGTGAAGATCTGTCTGTGAATCTGAGACTCTGTGACAAGTCTTTCCTTGCACAGCACCTCATTTGGGAAAATAATTGACATGGAAGCTTTCCAAGCAAGATAAGATCTGTGGTCATAAATACTCCTTTGAAAGATTGTTTGCCAGGCCTTGGCTGAATGTGAATGAGGAATTCACATTCCTTTAATAAAAGGGGTTTTGTCAGGACCAGGACTCTGCTTCCTGCTTTTTGGGGAAGCCTCAATCAGAACAAAGCCAGGGGATTTCGGATGCAAGGAAGAATGGGAATAACTAGGGTGGAATTTCAAAGGGCAGAAGGTGAGTTACAAAGGAAATGGACTGGGATAATGGCCAAGGAAAACCTTCACTTCGTCACGATTTTATGCTTCGAGCGGAAATAATACAGGAAGTCCTCGGCTTACGACCACAATGGAGCCCAAATGGTTTTGTCGCTAAGCGAGACATTGGTGGAGTTAATTTTACCTTACTCTACCAACTTTCCTGCCACAGGAATCATTGCAGCTGTTAGTCACCCGGTTGTTAAGTGAATCTAGCTTGGCTCGTCGGGAAGGTGGCACTGCGACCGTCGTAACCATGAGTCAGTTGCCTAGCGTCTGAAATTTTGATCATGTGACTGCGGGGATGCTACCGCCATCCTGAAGCGTGAAAAGCGGTCCTTAGTCACTTCAGTGCCGTTGTAACCGGTCACTAACTGAACCGTTGTTGAGGACTACCTGGAATTGAAATACAGGCAGGACGACGGGGTGGGTGGGGGGGAGACAACCAGATTACAAATCTCAGGGACGGGACAGAAAGAGAGGCACGAATCCTTCCATTAAGTGAATTTTGGTGTTTTTTTTTTTCTGTGCACATCCAAAGAAAAATAAGGAACATTTTGTAAAAACAAGCTTTGCCGTTCATTTATACATTCAAAGACTAGGCACAACAGAAGTCAAAAGCAGGATTTTGGTTCTTTAATGGAGAGAGCATCGCTATGAGCCCAATGTCAATCCAAGGGGAAGAGTCCTTACGGGTCACCTGCCCACAGGTACACAATTTGAAAGGAGCCACTGGGGGGGGGGGGGGACGGAATCCTTGAAGCTGACTTGCTTGCATTTAGGCCTTTCTCAATCTTGGCGGCTTTATAAGATGCATGGACTTCAACTCCCAGAATTCCCACAACCAGCCTTGGGAGAGTTCCGGGAGTTGAGATCTGCCCGCGGTGGCTGGGGCGGGGGGAAATCTGGGAGTTGAAGTCCGCACAGCTTGGAAGTCGCTACGGTCGAGAAATCTTGGATACGAGACGAACGGATACATAAGACGCGCTCCCTGTAGAAGTAGTTCCGTCGAACCCTGGATAAACTAGCTTTGTTTTTTAAAAATAGAGCTATTTACATGAGAAGCGGAGCTTTTTGTCCCCTCGCCAAGCAGGACTTGTTCCTGAGGTGTACATCCTGAATTGTGTTAGAAGGGGTTTTTTGGGGGGAGGGGGGAACACAACAAAAAACTGAAGCACCAAATAGGACAAGGGAACTCGCTTGGCTGGCTGGGAGAGAAGATAAAGTTGTGATTTCAAATCAACCGGCAGCGTAGGGGTAAAATGCTACCGGTTCAGGCCGGTTCGCCTGAAAGGGTAGTAAAAAAAAATGCTACCTGTTCGCTCGAACCGGTAGCAAAAAAAATGCTACCCTTTCGATCGAACGGCAGCAAAAAAAATGCTATCCTTTCGCTCGAACTGTTAGCAAAAAAAAATGCTACCCTTTCGCTCAAACGGGTAGCAAAAAAAATGCTACCCTTTCGCTCAAACTGGTAGCAAAAAAAATGCTACCTTTTCGCTCAAACCGGTAGCAAACAAAATGCTATCCATTCGCTCGAACAGCAGCAAAAAAATTGCTATCCTTTCACTCGAACCGGTAGCAAAAAAAAGGCTACCCTTTCGCTCGAACCAGTAGCAAAAAAAAATGCTACCCTTTCGCTCGAACCGGTAGCAAAAAAAAATGCTACCCTTTCGCTCGAACCGGTAGCAAAAAAAATGCTACCCTTTCGCTCGAACCGGTAGCAAAAAAAATGCTACCCTTTCGCTCGAACCGGCAGCAAAAAAAATGCTGCCGGTAGTCAGCGGTATGACAAATCAGCTGCGCCGTGCGATTTATATTCACTAGAAATCACGCGGCACAGCTGATTGTCGCATAGCAGACTCAGAGAAGGCTTCTTAGCACCTGCGGGGTGCCTGCACACAAAGTGTGCTGTTGGCACGCATGCGCGCGCGAAGCAAACCGGTAGCAGATTTCAGAGCAACTCACCCCTGGGACAGCGCCATCGTGGGACTGGCCAACAGGTTGCAGGAAGCTGGTGGGATTGCCAATCCTGCTTGTAACGGAGAAGGTAGGACAACTTCTCCACGAAGCAACATCGTCTGTGGCTGAACGCTCACTTGAGCAACTTTTGGGAAACGATAGTTGCATTCAAAAATAACAATAATGATATTTCACCATCTTTTCCCCAATTCCGCTGTCAGGAAGTAGAAATTACCAGAGGGACGGGGTGGGACTGCTTGTCAGAGGGAGCTCCAGTTTGGAAATAGGGAGGGATTTCCCGACAGTGAGAACAATGAACCAGTGGAACAGCTTCCCACCAGAAGTTACGGGCGCTCCCATTCGCTGGTGGTTTTCAAGAAGACATTGGGCAGCTTACATTTGTCCAGTTTCAAAGAAAATAAACTTAAAATGAGGACAACTGGACTCAAGTATATTTGGTCATGGACGTATTTGTCCAGGTAGTTGTAAAGATTCCAGCTTCGGGCACAGGGATGGACTAGAAGACCTCCAAGGTCCCTTGATTTCACGATTTATGAAATTAGGAATAATTCAACCAGAGGTTTTATGTTTTTTTTTCTTTTAAAGGCAGTGGTGATGTAGGAAGACTCTAGGATAAGTTTGAAATTATAGATTCCAGCCGGAAGGAAAAAGCCCATCGTACCCGGGCCGGACATAGAGTGAAATGTCTTTTATTTGGTTATTCCCTTGACAAGATGTTCCCTAGCTTTTCAAGGGAGGGGGTGTGAGCTATTCCTTTTCCTGCTCTGTGATCATAAAAAGGCTATTGAAAGCAATAGCAATAGCAGTTAGACTTATATACCGCTTCATAGGCCTTTCAGCCCTCTCTAAGCGGTTTACAGAGTCAGCATATCGCCCCCACAGTCTGGGTCCTCATTTCACCCACCTTGGAAGGATGGAAGGCTGAGTCAACCTTGAGCCGGTGAGATTTGAACCGCTGAACTGCAGATAACAGTCAGCTGAAGTGGCCTGCAGTGCTGCACCCTAACCACTGCGCCACCTCGGCTCTAGAAAGGCTACTCCAATCACACCTAAAGCTTTCAGTTACGTTCCTACGGAGCTACGGCTAACCAAGAGAAGGGCTTGTAAGTTGCTGGTGAGAACCTGTCAAGCTTAAGAAGTGAGGGGGGGAGGGAATGGCTTCGGGGCAGCTGGAGACTCCTTCCAAAATTTTCAAAGGTCTAGTGGTTGAAGGGACCAGGAAAAAAAAGAAAGGAAAAACCAAATTAAAACCGCACGCTCTTACAATGAAAAAGTAGAAACGGGTTTGATTCCTTTTTTTTTCTTTTTTACGAATATAAAGTTTTGTTGTCAATATGTACAAGTGTTCGGAAGCTATTCTATAGCAGGAAGCATTTTCACAAACAAGACACGCGATATACACTTTCGAGGACTCGAGGCGTCGAGTTTTCAGGTAATGAGGGATTATCATTATTAAGTAGTGGTAGTAGTAGTAGTATTAATCGGTAGGAGGTTTTTCTTTCTCCCCCCCCTGTGAGATGCAAAGACCTTCAAAGAACTCCCGGGACTCCCGGAGACGGAAATCCAGGCACGTTTCCTGACAAACCGCCGGAGGGATGCAATCGTCCTGACCCTGTTTATCCACAACAGACCCCCCCAAAACCCGAAGGGCACCGATGAAGCAGGTAGAGGCGGAGGGGCTCTCTGTAGGGCAGCACTGGGAAGTTGGGGGGGGGGAGGAGTAGAGGTGCCCAAAGGAACCGGCGGAGGCAAGGTGGAATTGCTCTGGCCAGCTGGGAGCAAAAAAACAGAGCGGAAGCAAATTACGGCTCAGAACGGTGTGTCAGAAGCGGGCGGGAGCCGATGATGAGAAGCGAGACGGGGCTGTGGTGGCAGAAGGAAGAGCCACCGCTGGTTTGTTGCCCGCATCCTTTTCCCAAAGCAAGGAGTGGGGGGGCTCTCCTCTGGGTGACACAGAGGACCCCCCCACTCCGTCCACTTTCTGTGACTTTCCTCGCTCTTTTTGGCCACGCGGTTCGGTTTTCCTGCTCTTTCTGTCTGCCCCCCCTGATCTTGGAGTGTGGGGGGGGGGGGGAAGACAGCATCTCCTCAGCTGGGCCGTTGTTGGCATCTCGTTCGGCGAGGTGGACCGGATCTCATCCCAGAGGGGGATCTGCCGTGCCTCGGTGGGCTCAGTTGCGGCGGTGGTCTCAAGAACTGTCCCGTTTCCTCCTCCGGTGCCAGTTTCTCTCCCCCCCCCCTCTTTTCTCCCTCCACCCCCAGGTCCATAAAGGATGGTTTTCCGGTTGCAGCATCGCCTCGAAGAAAAAGGCTTCGGTATTGGAACACTGGGAAAATTACGAGCTATACAATATCGAGCAAAGCAACTGAAAAGGAGGCTGCGGTCAAGATGACGGCGGTGCAGGAAGCATGCGGGGACGTCGCCATGCAGGAAGCCTGGGGGGAGGGCGGAGGCCTGGCTCTGTGCGTTTGTGTGTGTGTGCGTTTGTATGTGAACGGGGCAGTCGAGACTCTTCCCCTGGAAACTTTGGATGCAGAGGGCGGTAGACCAGTGGGCAGGTTTCATCAATGTGTGTGGGTGGGGGGGAGTATCGTTACAAATGACATTTCTTCTCTGCAACCCGGCAGAACCACAGAGCTGCGCTGATGGCTACGTTTTCTTTGCATTGTTGGGTCTGGAATGGTCAAATTCCCCCCCAAAAGTATCTTATCTATTCTGGGAAGCAACTGATTCGCTCCGTTGCCCGAGAGATTTCGCTAAAAGCTCTGCAGGAGAAGAAAATGAACATCGGGGGGAGGGAGGGGAGCAGACAAGAGACATCGGACCGTTGCTGGTTATACAAGGCTTCCCCCAAAATAAACGGACAGCCACGTGTTTGGGTTTTGTTTTTCTGAGTCTTGGGGCAAATGCCCAGATCCCCATCGGACGGCTCGACAGGTAAAAGAGAAATAGAAAAACCGAGGAACTGCTTTGAAAGGAGCAGTAATACAAAGTGACCCTTCCCCGCCCCACGTTCCCCCAAGGACCGGGATAACGGGGAGGAAAAAAGAAGAAGGAGACGCCAAGAAGGCGGAAAAAAAAAATCCCACTTGAAATGCAAGGCAATCCTCGCGACGAACGTCCATCCTTCTGGATTGAACGCCGTTGCTGCTGGAATGAATTTGAGCCCAGTGGGGATTACTTAAGGGGGCGGCGAGGGTGGTGTGGTGAAATGGGTAGAGCGTCTTAATTCTGGATATTTTTTCTGTTCTTCCTTGGAGTTCCAGGTCGGAGGTGACGTTTATACTGAAGATTGGTCCCAGACCTGAGGAGGAGAAGGCGAAAACAACAAGAAAAAGAGCTGTAAGGTTTCCTAAAAATGCCCTAATTGATTCATGAGTATTGAGCCAAGTTTCAATAGAAAACTAGTCATTTATTAGGAGCATCATAGGCAATATCTTTCCACGGTCAGGTCTAAACTTTGTTTGATTTATGGCTGAACTTTACCCCTGTTCCTTCCCTCCCCTCAGTCTGTGTCATAAATCACATTTCCCTATGAGATGCACCCCTCCCAAGCCTGCTGCAGTAATCTGAGCTCCGACTTCAGACAACAGTATGCATGGAATGCACTCCACCCACCACCACCCTTCTCTTACTATGACAATGCTGGGAGTTGACAAGAGGCATATTAAATTCAGGAAGGGGAACCATGTTTGCAAAAGTCCAGAATTCAAGATTGAGCCTCACAGGTTTCTCTCTCTCTCCCTCTCCCCCCATCTCTCTTTTTTTCAGCAGATGAAAACCAATTTCGTTGTATTTATTTTGTACGACAATAAAGACTATACTATACTATGAGATTGCTTAAATTCACTTAGCCTCCCGGGCTGACTTTTCAACATCACCTTTTAAAGCAGTGTTCCTTCAACTCATTTTTGTCATGAATCAGGTGGCAAACGTAACTAATCCTCTTTCCTCCCTCTATTTTGCCCATAACCATAAGACTGTGAGTTGAGTTGAGCTGAGAGTAAGGGATTGGTCCAAAGTCCCCCAGCTGACTTTCATGTCTAAGGCAGGACTAGAATTCACCGTCTTCTAGTGATTGGCCCAAAGTCATCTCCAATTGGCGTTCGTGTCTAAGGCAGGACTAGAACTCACCGTCTCCTAGTGATTGGCCCAAAGTCATCCAATTGGCATTCATGTCTAAGGCAGGACTAGAACTCACCATCTCCTAGTGATTGGCTCAAAGTCATCCAATTGACTTTCATGTCTAAGGCAGGACTAGAACACACCATCTCCTAGTGATTGGCCCAAAGTCCCCCAGCCAGCTTTCATGATTAAGACAGGACTAGAACTCACCTTCTCCTAGTGATTGGCCCAAAGTCATCCAATTGGCTTTCATGTCTAAGGCAGGACTAGAACTCACCTTCTCCTAGTGATTGGCCCAAAACCACCCAATTGGCTTTCATGCCTAAGGCAGGACTAGAACTCACCGTCTCCTAGTGATTGGCCCCAAATCACCCAATTGATTTTCACGCCTAAGGTAGAACTAGAACTCATTGTCACCTAGTTTTTAGACTGGTGCCTTAACCACTACACCAAACTGGCTTTCATTTTCCCCAGTAGGAGAACCATTTTTCTTTCACAAGGAGGGTGGGAAGTTTGTGGGGAGTGTCCCCATCGTGCCGTACCTTGTTGACCTGGGCGAGGGGGGTCCGGGCGCCCCCCACTTGTATTCGTCCCCTGCTGCTCTCCTCAAACAGTCTCCCTGGGGACCTTTCTCGGCGGGTGCTGAGCACCCTTCCCGGGGATTTCTCCCTCTCCAGGGGGCGTCCCGGAGATTTGTCCCTCCGTAGCTCTGTCCTTCCTTCTCGGTAGCGATGCGGTGTGCTTGGCTCGCGAGGGTGGCTGGGACCTTCGGGGGGCCCTGGGCTCGACGCTACCCGCTTGGTGATGTGCTCGTTATACGTGGGCGGACCTCTCTTGTTTGGGCTGCTGTCAATCAAAAAAAAAAAGGGGACAGAAAAACTTCCAATTAGATTGCGATGTGCAGCGTTACCTGTATTGTTCGCGCAGCCTGGAGAATTGAGGAAGGCAAAGATATAATAGTCCGTCAAGATTCTCCGTCATTCAGGTCATGGTTGTTCCCACCAAAGGAGCTTTTTTTTTCCAGGAGGCAACTGAACTTTGTTTATTTTTTCTTTCGAAGACCTTTCGCTTGTCATCCAAGAAGCTTCTTCAGCTCTGACCGGATGGTGGTTGGAATGGAAGGGTTTATATTCCTTGCAGGCAGCTGGTCATTTGCATCCTTTTAGAGGGTCATTGAGGCCACTTGGAGGATTTATATTCCTTGCAGGCAGCTGGTCATTTGCGTCATTTTAGAGAGTCATTGAGGCCACTTGGAGGATTTATATTCCTTGCAGGCAGCTGGTCATTTGCATCCTCTTGAGAGGGTCATTGAGGCCACTTGGAGGATTTATATTCCTTGCAGGCAGCTGGTCATTTGCGTCATTTTAGAGAGTCATTGAGGCCACTTGGAGGATTTATACTCCTTGCAGACAGCTGGTCTTTTGCATCCTTTCTAGAGGGTCATTGAGGCCAGTTGGAGGATTTATATTCCTGGCATGCAGCTGGTCATTTGCATTCTTTTTAGAGAGCCATTGAGGCCACTTGGAAGATTTATACTCCTTGCAGGCAGCTGGTCATTTGCATCCATTTTAGAGGGTCATTGAGGCCACTTGGAGGATTTATATTCCTTGTAGGCAGCTGGTCATTTGCATCTGTTTTAGAGGGTCTGTGATGCCACTTGGAGGTTTTATCTGTATCCTCAGGGTCACCTGAGTGGTTCAAATGGTTTCTGTAGTCTGCCATTTTTTTCTTTCTGGAAATCCATTTCTACATCCCACACCATTCAAAGGGTGTTCGTCCCAAATTGTATAGCTACAGATCTGGACACAGATGAACTTCCAAGTGCTTCAAGGACCCTCTAAAAGGACGCAAATGACCAGCTGTCTGCAAGGAATATCAATCCTTCCATTCCCCCACCATCGAGTCGGAGCTGACGAAGCTTCTGGGATGAGAAGCGAAACATCTTCAAAAGAAAAAACAACAACAAAGAAGTCCAGTTGCCTCTTGAAAAAAAGCACCTTTGGGACAACCACGACCTGGATGATGGAGAATCTTTCCGACTTTTCTGCTATACAATTTGGGATGAATACCCTTTGAATGGTGTGGGAGCAGGACTGGATTTCCAGAGGAAAAAATGGCAGACTACAGGAACCGTTGGCACCACTCAAGTGACCTTGAGAACTACAGATAAACCTCCAAGTGGCCTCAATGACCCTCTAAAAGGATGCAAATGACCAGCTGTCTGCAAGGAATATAAATCCTCCAAGTGGCCTCAATGACCCTCTCAAAGGAGGCAAATGACCAGCTGCATGCAAGGAATATAAATCCTTCAAGTGGCCTCAATGACCCTCTAAAAGGATGCAAATGACCAGCTGTCTGCAAGGAGTATAAATCCTCCAAGTGGCCTCAATGACCCTCTAAAAGGAGGCAAATGACCTGCTGCCTGCAAGGAATATAAAACCTCCAAGTGGCCTCAATGACCCTCTAAAAGGAGGCAAATGACCAGCTGTCTGAAAGGAGTATAAAACCTCCAAGTGGCCTCGATGACTCTCTAAAAGGAGGCAAATGACCAGCTGTCTGCAAGGAATATAAATCCTCCAAGTGGCCTCAATGACCCTCTAAAAGGACGCAATTGACCAGCTGTCTGCAAGGAGTATAAAACCTCCAAGTGGCCTCAATGACCCCCTAAAAGGATGCAAATGACCAGCTGTCTGAAAGGAGTATAAAACCTCCAAGTGGCCTCGATGACTCTCTAAAAGGAGGCAAATGACCAGCTGTCTGCAAGGAGTATAAATCCTCCAAGTGGCCTCAATGACCCTCTAAAAGGAGGCAAATGACCAGCTGCCTGCAAGGAATATAAAACCTCCAAGTGGCCTCAATGACCCTCTAAAAGGACGCAATTGACCAGCTGTCTGCAAGGAGTATAAAACCTCCAAGTGGCCTCGATGACTCTCTAAAAGGAGGCAAATGACCAGCTGTCTGCAAGGAATATAAATCCTCCAAGTGGCCTCAATGACCCCCTAAAAGGATGCAAATGACCAGCTGTCTGCAAGGAGTATCCATCTTCTTAAGGGATCATATTTTCTTGGGATGAGAAGCGAAACATTTTCAAACAACAACAACAAAAAAAACCCAAGAAAGTCCAGTTGCCTCCTGAAAAAAAACACCTTTGGGATATTTCACCAAGGTGCTTCACCAATCCCTGCCATTCTCCCTTCCCATCCCGCCTCTTCGGGACCACCTGCCCAATTTCAGAGCCTGTTCTGACCCAGGCTTCCTTATAAAGCAAGAAGCAAGAGTCTTGGTCCCGGGAAAAAAACCCTTTTATTTATACGATTGTAAATTCCTTTCATTCACAGTCTGCAAGGCTTTAGCAAACAGTCTTTCCGAGGAATATTTACCCACACGAACCTCATCTCGCTTGGAGAGCTGCCAGATAGCGAGTTTCCAAACGCAGGGCAAGGCAAAACTTGGCACAGAGATAGTCAGAAACAGAACTTTCCACTCTTGACATGACCGAATGAACAAATTGTTTCCTGCAAAAGCCCCCTCCCCATTCGCTCTTTTGTTTCCTATGGGAGGGGCCAATCACCTCCAATGTGTGGCTTTACTCCCAAGTCGACCCTGCTTTCTTAAGTGTTCTTGTCTCCTGGCAGCTCTGAGCATGCGCACCCTGGGAACAGGCTCCAGCTGTTCTTCTGCTTCGCTGCTGTCTAGCTCCCTCTCTGCTTCCGACGCAGAGCCCTTGTCCAAGCCTTCTCCAGCCTCCAGGACTGACCCATAATCCTCCCCAACCTCCTCACAGTCTGACTCTGCTGCCAGCTCCGTTGGCTACCAGTGGGCCATAACGGTTCCACCACAAAATCGCGTTCAACTAAAGGGCGCTCGACGAAACCGCGTAGCTGACGTCATCACAGGGCGACAACAGCGCGGAGACAGAAGCACGCTGTAAACGCTAAACCTAAAATTAACCCCTAAACCTAAACCTAACCCCCCTAAACCTAATCCTAAACCTAATCCTAAACCTAACCCTTAACCTAACCCTAAACCTAACCCTTAACCTAACCCTAAACCTAATCCTAACCCTTAACCTAACCCTAACCCTAACCCTAACCCTTAACCTAATCCTAACCCTTAACCTAACCCTAACCCTAACCCTTACCTTAACTTCAATCAGCTTGCTTTCAAAGCGCTATTTAAAGCGCCCTTCTTTCTCCGCGCTCGCTGTTGTCGCCCTGTTGATGACGTCAGCGACGCGGTTTAATCGGGCGCGGCTTAGTCGAGCGCGGTTTTGTCGTGCCATTGGCCATAACAGAGCCCCTCTCAATCCCCCCCTCCCTCCCTTAGCTAGAAAGCATCCCCGATTCTCCCTTGAGAGCTGGATCGCCGCTTCTTACCTGCGAGTGGTGGAGGAGCCCCGGTGATGTTCATTGTTGGATTCCTTCACCAAATTCCCTTTGCAGCAAATGACTCTCAGTTTGTCCTGATAGGAAGAGGCCAGGTAAATGGCTCCGGAAGAGATTGCAGGGCCCAGGTAACGAGGGCTCGGGATGTCCAGGTGGGCTCGGGCCGGGATGCTGGCAGTCGGGGAGGAAGGAGAGAAAGACACTCTTTAGATGGGGGTGGGGGCAAGCGTTGTCCCAAAGGCTTAAAGGGGGACCATCTGGCGCTTGGGGTCCCCAAAGGCCAACTCCTGACTTACCCGAGAGAGGCGCGTGCTTGAATTTCTATCACCTCCAGGGAGTTGAAGTGGGTCACAAACAGGTACGGTTCCCGGTAGGCTGCGCCCGCGCCCAGGAGAGAGAGAAGCCAGGTTAGAGAAAGTCAATGGGTTAGGGTGAACTTAACCGTGTTACTCACTTAACAACCGCAGTGGTTTCAATGGCGGCATGAAACGGGGCAAAATTCAACAAATATTTCATTGAACAACAGATTGGGGGGGGGCTGAATTATGGCCCTAAATCAAGGATTAATACAATACAATACAATAATACAATAGCAGAGTTGGAAGGCACCTTCGAGGTCTTCTAGTCCAACCCTCTACCTAGGCAGGAAACCCTATACCGTTTCAGACAAATGGCTATCCAACATCTTCTTAAAGACTTCCAGTGTTGGAGCATTCACAACTTCTGGAGGCAAGTTGTTCCACTGGTTAATTGTTCTCACTGTTAGGAAATTTCTCCTCAGTTCTAAGTTGCTTCTCTCCTTAATTAGTTTCCACCCATTGCTTCTTATTCTACCCTCAGGTGCCTTGGAGAACAGCTTGACTCCCTCTTCTTTGTGGCAACCCCTGAGATATTGGAAGACTGCTATCATCTCTCCCCTAGTCCTTACAATACAATACAATACAATATAATACAATACAATACGATACAATACAATACAATGGCAGAGTTGGAAGGGATCTTGGAGGTCTTCTAGTCCAACCCTCTACCTAGGCAGGAAACCCTATACCACTTCAGACAAATGGCTATCTAACATCTTCTTAAAGACTTCCAGTGTTGGGGCATTCATAACTTCTGGAGGCAAGTTGTTCCACTGATGAATTGTTCTAACTGTCAGGAAATTTCTCCATGGTTCTAAGTTGCTTCTCTCCTTGATTAGTTTCCACCCATTGCTTCTTTTTTTTAAATATTTATTTTAAAAAAAATTCAAAACAAACACATCACATAAACTCTCCCTTCCTTACATACTGTAGAAAGTGTATCAGTTGGTTACAAAAGGTTTTTGTGCATCTCTTCCACAGTCGTCCAACGTAATTCATATTAACTCAAGTATTTTAACTCATTTATACATGTTACCCTTGTACCTCCATTTATATTTGTCTATAATTATTTAAACATCCTTCATCATTGTTCTATCCTCGGGTGCTTTGGAGAATAGCTTGACTCCCTCTTCTTTGGGGCAGCCCCTGAGATATTGGAAGACTGCTATCATGCCTCCCCTAGCCCTTCTTTTCATCAAACTAGACATCCCCAGTTCCTGCAACCGTTCTTCATATGTTTTAGCCTCCAGATTACACCTGTCATTTTTGAAAGCTAAATCTCTCAAGGGTATGTATTTTCCTGGAGTAATTTTACAACCCTCCGCATTAAAAAAATAAATAAAAATACCACAATAAGCTGCACGCAGAGCAAGGAAGTCAGAGATAAATCCGATACTCACCAAACGCCAGAGGTAGGCGGCTCCATTTCAGGTCATCCGAGCGGCTGCGTCTTCCATAGGAGTCAACAAAAACGCCAAATTCTGCGAGGAAGTGGCAAAAAATAATAATAATTGAAGTGGGATATTTAAGAAAGAAATACTGCTAGCAGTCTGCCATGAGTCCAGAAATTCAATCGTCCTTAACGAACCAGTAATTAGTAAAAGGTCAGTATGGGGAATTTCTTTTCTTTTGTAGAAAGAATGAAGAGCAACAAAGATGATTAGGTAGGACCAGAGGCAAAATCGTATGGAGAATGGCGGCAGAAATTAGAAGCGACCAGTTTAATGAAAAAAAAAAGGGACTAGGTGAGACATGATTGCAGAGGCCAATTCCAATCACGCTTGGCCAATAAAGCTATTCCTTTTTACTCCGCTCAATTTCATTCCGTATATTCCATTCTATTCCATTCCACTCCATACATTTCATTCCATACCATTCCTATTTCTATTCCACTCGGCTTCACTCCATACATTCCATTCAATTCCACTCCACTCCATTCCATGTATTCCATTCAATTCCACTCCACTTCATTCTTCAATCTATACATTCCATTCCATTCTATATATTCAATTCCATTCCTATTTTTATTCCACTCCATTCAATTTGGTATATTCCATTCCATATATTCCATTCAATTCCACTTCTTTCTTCAATCCATAGATTCCATTCCATTCCATATATTCCATTCCATTCCTATTTCTATTCCACTCCATTCAATTCGGTATATTTCATTCCACATATTCCATTCAATTCCACTCCATTCCACTTCATTCTTCAATCCATACATTCCATTCCTATTTGTATTCCATTCCATTCAATTCGGTATATTCCATTCCATATATTCATTCAATTCCACTCCATTCCACTTCATTCTTCAATCCATACATTCCATTCCACTCTATTTCATGTATTCATTCCACTTCACTCCATTCCATGTATTCCATTCAATTCCACTCCACTTCATTCTTCAATCCATACATTCCATTCCATTCCATATATTCAATTCCATTCCTATTTCTATTCCACTCCATTCAATTCGGTATATTCCATTCCATATATTCCATTCAATTCCACTCCATTCTTCAATCCATACATTCCATTCCACTCTATTCCATGTATTCCTTCCACTTCACTCCATTCCATATATTCCATTCCTATTTCTATTCAATTCCATGCCACTCAATTCCATATATTCAATTCCATTCCATATACTGTATTCCATTCAATTCCATTCCACTTCATTCTTCAATCCATACATTCCATTCCACTCCATTTATTCATTCCACTCCATTCCATATATTCCATTCCTATTTCTAGTCCATTCCACTCCATTCCACTCCATTCCATTCCACCTCATTCCATTACGTTCCATATATTCCTTTCCTATTTCTATTCCATTCCACTCCACTCCATTCCATAGATTCCACCCCACTCAATTTGATTCCATCCTCTATAGCCCATTACTCCTGCTTCCCACCCACCACCTCTCATATCAACTTACCATGGAAGCACAGCAGATACTCCTCCCTCTGCCCTGCTGGGTTCACCTGGATGATGTTGATTGGGAAACTATTGTTGGAGGATGCAAACACAGCGGATGCCAAGGTGTGGTCATTCTTATCCAGGAATTCTACAACGACATGATTCAGTTTGAGTTAAAGCACGACCTTGCTTGGAATCCTACACCAGAGAGCCGTGGTGGCTAACCTTGCTCGCTGCCAGCAGTTCGATCCTGACTGGCTCTAGGTTGACACAGCCTTCCATCCTTATTGAGGCTGGTAAAATGAGGACCCAGATTGTTGGGGGCCAAGAGGCTGACTCTGTAAACCGCTTAGAGAGCTATGAAAGCACTATGAAGTGGTATATAAGTCTAAATGCTATTGCTATTGGCTTTCCTTCCTTCCTTCCTTCCTTCTTTCTTTCTTTCTTTTTCTTTCCTTGTCCGTTCTTTCTTTCTTTTTTCTTTCTTTCTTTTCTCTCTCTCTCTCTCTCTCTCTCTCTCTTTCTCCTGACTCAGCCTTCCATTCTTCCAAGGTTGGTGAAATGAGGACCCAGATTGTTGGGGGTCAAGAGGCTGACTCTGTAAACCGCTTAGAGAGGGCTGTAAAAGCACTGTGAAGTGGTATATAAGTCTAAGTGCTATTGCTATTGGCTTTCCTTCCTTCCTTCCTTCTTTCTTTCTTTCTTTTTCTTTCCTTGTCCGTTCTTTCTTTCTTTTTTCTTTCTTTCTTTTCTCTCTCTCTCTCTCTTTCTTTCTCCTGACCCAGCCTTCCATTCTTCCAAGGTGGGTAAAATGAGGAGCCAGATTGTTGGGGGCAAGAGGCTGACTCTGTAAACCCCTTAGAGAGGGCTGGAAAGCACTGCGAAGCGGTATATGTCTAAGTGCTATTGCTTTGCCCTTCCTTCCTTCCTTCCTTCCTTCCTTCCTCCCTCCCTCCCTCCCTCCCTGTACAATGGTTAGAATGCAGTATTCCAGGCTAACTCTGCCGACTGCCAGGAGTTCAATCATGACTGGCTCAAGATTGACTCAGCCTGCCTGCCTGCCTGCCTGCCTGCCTGCCTGCCTGCCTTCCTTCCTCCCTTCCCTTCCTGTGTAGTAGTTAGAAAGCAGTATCACAGGCTAACTCTACCCTCTGCCAGGAGTTCAATCCTGACCGGCTCAAGGTCGACTCAGCCTTCCCTCCTTCTGAGATCGGTTAAATGAGGACCCAGGTCGTTGGGGGAAAGAGGCTGACTCTTAAACCGCTTAGAGAGGGCTGGAAAGCACTGTGAAGCAGCCTATAAATCTAAGCTTGTCTTGCTATTGCTCTCTTTCTTTTCAATTCTGCTCCCTTCCTGGCCACCTGGACTGACTCTCCACTCCCTTCTAGGCGAGCCCCTCGTGTCTCCACCCCCACAAAACCTTTTTTTTCTTGCTGACCAAAGGTGTGAATGGAGGGAAAGGATGCCCTCCCATCGCTCCTCCTTCCACAGCTTTTTGACTGCCGGTAAGAAGGGTTTCCTGGTTCACCGACAAAAGGGCGCCCAACAAAAGCACGCCCGACTAAACCGCAGTGACAAAACCACGAGTTCTAATCCGTGCCGACGAATGAGCGCTGAAGCGCGTCGACAACAGCACGCCGACAGAAGCGCGCTCTAAACCTAACCCTAACCCTACCCCTAACCCTGACCCTAAACCTAACCCTGACCCTAAACCTAACCCTTACCTTAACTTAAATCGCGCTTCTGTCGGCGCGTTGATGACATCACGGTTTTAGCACCGCGGTTTTGTCGACGCGCTTTTGTCGTGTCACGGGGTTTCCTACCTTCTAGGGTGTACTGCTTCATCTCAATTTCGTAAAACTTGTTGGTCCCGACGATGATGCTGTAATTGGTGAAATGGATACAGCTGCACGGCTCCGAGGTTTCTATCTCCTGCGAGAGCAAAAACACAAGCTCGGTTGGCAAAGTCCTCCCTTTCTTGGAGAACACCCTGCCTGGCTGAAGGTCTTCTCCAGAACTTGTCTGCTGTGGTCCCACATGTTCTGACCCAGCTCCCCAAACATAACAAACCCTCTGAAGCCAACTCAAAAGATTCTTTTATGGGGAGCGCCAGCACCCCCGGCAAAAAGATTCTCTCGCAGGATAACAAGTCCGTCCGGCCAGAAGATGAATAGTTGTCTACCACATCTATTCATCTCTGCCCCCTGCCTTTTATCCCCAGAGGTAGAGTGGGGCTTCCCTAGCAGCAGTGACTCTTTCGTCCCAAGGACCGGCCCATAGATTTCCACTGCTCTCCTCTCCTCTGCCACATCTATTCATCTCTGCCCCCTGCCTTCTATCCCCAGAGCTAGGATGGGACTTAGCTAGAAGCGGTGGCTCTTCCGTCCCAAGGACCGGCCCATAGATTTTCACTGCTCTCCTCTCCTCTGCCACATCTATTCATCTCTGCCCCCTGCCTTTTATCCCCAGAGGTAGAGTGGGGCTTCCCTAGCAGCGGTGGCTCTTCCGTCCCAAGGACCGGTCCATCAATTTCCACTGCTCTCCTCTGCCATCTGTGCACCAGCATGTCAGGCACTGGATCCAGCTGTTCCTCCTCTTCCTCATCAGCCACCATCATCAGAGCTGACAAAGCGCTTGGGCCACCATAGGCGCCCATGACACAAGTGATGTCGAGCTGGCCACCCCCAAGCCAGCCCCCTTGTGGTCAAACACAACCCTGACGCAGCCCTCAATGAAATCCAGTCTGACGCCCTTTCTGTAGAACCAGCTGATTATGGAGGCATGTTAGGACGTAACCCTAACTAAGGGATTATAATGTAGGTGTGCTTGTTGCAGGCAGGTTGAAGGGAAGGAGGCATGGTCCAATTCGATTGATGTAACAGACGTGCCCCCAGACTGTCACTAGAGACATTGTTAGGTGCCTGTGGGACCCAGAAGGCACTTTACCTTCCTAATGCAGTACTTGCTGAGGCTCTCGTTGTAACGCAACACCACGACTTTGCTGGGCATGGCCGCGCAGATGCACAACCCGTTGTCGATCTGCAAAGGAACCCAACAGAAGCACCATTTAGGAAAGAGGCTGGCAATACCAGGGATCGGCTTCAATCAATAGGAGGCCACGCATGTAAGTAACAGTCATTTGCTCACGCGGAATGAAAGTTTAAGTCAGGCTCTTTGAAGGCCGGGCTTGCCTGCTTGCTTAACCTCACATTAGGGAGATGCAGAGAGTCCTTGACTTACAACAGTTCGTTTAGTGACTGTTCGAAGTTACAACGGGCCTGAAAAAAGTGATTTGGGATCATTTTTCACATTTACAACTGTTTTTGTGACTGCTCGTCTAACAATCTTGGTAGCTGGCTGTTTTTGTTCCTGCTCATCCAACAATCTTACTAACTAGTTGGTTTTGTGCCTGCTCGTCCAACAATCTTAGTAGCTGGCTGTTTTTGTTCCTGCTCATCCAACAATCTTACTAATTAGCTGTTTTTATGCCTGTTCGTCCAACAATCTTAGTAGCTGGCTGTTTTTGTGCCTGCTCGTCCAACAATCTTAGTAGCTGGCTGTTTTTGTGCCTGCTCGTCCAACAATCTTAGTAACTGGCTGTTTTTGTGCCTGCTCATCCAACAATCTTAGTAGCTGGCTGTTTTTGTGCCTGCTCGTTCAACAATCTTAGTAGCTGGCTGTTTTTGTGCCTGCTCGTCCAACAATCTTAGTAGCTGGCTGTTTTTGTGCCTGCTCGTCCAACAATCTTACTAGCAAAAACAGCCAGGGAAGTGATTGAAGCCTGGTAAACAGGCCCTTCATTGGTCAACAGGCATGCTGCTTTACCACCAGCCTTTCAAGTACTTAGGAGGCGGGGGCTTGGCAGCAAAAGCAAACGACAGCCAACGACTTAAAAGCCAGCCATCAACGCACCCCAATCTGCATCTAAAAAGCCGGATACAACAGGCATCACATATATACCACACAGAGAACAGCACACATTCTGCTAAAGAGACATTCCCGGGAGACGTGTTCCAGCACAAGTCCGAAAGCTCGTAAGATGAAATCTCTGGTCCCAGGGACCGCTCCTGCAACATTATCCGGGGGACACGTGGATTCGCCACCACTCGTGTCCACGGATTGTTCCATGAATGACAGAGAGCTTGGAGGTGTCTTACCTTGCCTGCCGCAAAAAGATGGCAGCCTTTCACGGCTTCAAAAACATTGGGCGAGACGTCAGGTTGAGCCGGGAGGTGGGACTGAGCGAGGGACTGCTTGACTTTTTTCACATCCACAAGGCACAGCGCCCTTTCGTCTCCTGGGGAAACCATGCCACGGAGAGAGAGAATTCCTTTATTGGCCAAGTGTGATTGGAGACACAAGGGATTTGTCTCTGGTTCTTAAGCTCTCAGTGTACATACAAGCCAGAAGTGGTAAATCAGGACTGTGATCGTAAGGGGTGGGGGCAGCAGAGATATATTTTCTGGCGAGTCTTGCATTGAAAGCGAAGCAGTGGTGGGTTGCAGGCAGTACGCCCCGGGTACCGTTCCAGTACGGTGCTCCGGAGGGCTCACCCGCCAGCCCATCCTCCTTAACTTCATTTGAGCCTCTTTGACGCTTTCTTGCATACGGTGCCTGTGTGACGCTCCGCCGAGCAGCTGGAGCGTCGCAGAAGCTCGCGGAGGGATCACAAGAGGTAAGGACGCATGTGTGCGCTGTGCGTGTTCATGTGGTGGATGCCGTACCAGTTGCAAAGTGATCCGGAACCCACCACTGAAGTGAAGGCATCCGTTCCATTCCATTCATTAGACTTGCATGCCGCCCTATTCCCCGGAGGGACTCAGGGCGGCGAACAGACATATGGGAAAGGGGACAATACAAAAAACGAACGAAACAAGACAGGATACAGAGACAAATTAAAACTACACAACAGTCAACAGTTCGAGTGGGGCTGGGAACTCATCAGCCCCAGGCCTGCCAGAACAGCCAGGTCTTAACGGCTTTGCGGAAAGCCTGAAGGGTGGTGAGGGTCCGAATCTCCACGGGGAGATCGTTCCAAAGGGCCGGAGCAGCCACAGAAAAGGCCCTCCCCCGGGGAGTCCTTCCCGACATCCTTACCTGAAATCATGAGCAGCTTCTCCAAGTCTTTGATGAGGTGGATTTGAAAGACAGCACCAATCCCGGGGACGTGTGTTAAGGAATTCTTTAGCACATTCAGGGCGTAAAGTCCTTCTTCAGCGCCCACCAGGACCACCTTTCCGACAGGAGAGACACCCCCATGCGTCAATCAAAGGCACAGAAAGGAGGCTCAAAAAGGTAAATGCAAAACGATGTGATGCAACATGGAAATGGGACGTATGTTGCAGCATCCCCAGGGTCTCAGGATCCAAATTCGGATGCTTGAACAACCAACTCATATTTACGACAGTTGCCGTGTCCTTAGGGGGTCTCAGGAGCCCCTTTTGCGACCTTCCGGCGAGCAAAGTCAATGGGGAAGCCAGATTCATTCAACCAGCGAGTGACTAATTAAATAGCGGCCACGATTCGCTCGACCAAGGCGGCAAGAAAAGTCATAAAATAGGGCAAAACACTCTAAACCAGTGTTTCTCAACCTTGTCAACTTGAAGATGTCCGGACTTCAAGTTGACAAGGTTGAGAAACACTGCTCTCAACAAATGTCTCACTTAACAGAAGTTTTAGGCTCCGACATGGTCACGAGTTGAGGACTCGCCGTACTTAAAAAATCTGACTCCATTTTAACGTACTTATTATTTTAATATTTTTCTTTGTATCTTTAGTTGCTTGGAAGTCTCCTACCAATAACAATAGCACTTAGACTTATATACCTCTTCACTGTTCTTTCCAGCCCTTTCTAAACGGTTTACAGAGTCAGCCTCTTGCCCCCCAACAATCTGGGTCCTCATTTTACCCACCTCGGAAGGACAAAAGGCTGAGTTCAACCTTGAGCCTGGGGAGATTCAAACTGCCGAATTGTAGTCAGCCAGCAGTCAGCAGAAGTAGCCTGCAGTACTGCATTCTAACCACTGCGCCTCCGTGGCTTTTCTAGACACATCCGTTGGCCAAATGGGCAGCGGACAAATTTAACACGTAAAATAAATCTGCCAGCTATTCAAAACTTAAAACGGTCTTCTCTGCTCAGGAGCCACAAAACTTGCCGCAGGCATTAAGGGGAGCTGAATCCGAGGAGACTCCTTACCTGATCGCTGAAGGGTAAAGTGCAGTTGATATCCAAGCGATCCTCTCCTTCCAGCTTCAGAAGGGAATTTCCAAGGAGTTTCTGTGCAGGGAGGGAGAAGGGGAAGAAGAGGTAGGTGAAAGAGATCCACTTCATAAAGGTAAAAGTTTCCCCTTGCACGTATGTGCTAGTTGTTCCTCACTCTAGGGGGCGGTGCTCATCTCCATTTCAAAGCCGAAGAGCCAGAACTGTCCGAAGACGTCTCCGGGGTCATTCTGCCCACCCACCCCAACAATCTGGGTCTCCTCATTTTACCGATCTCGGAAGGACGGAAGGCTGAGTCAACCGTGAGCCGGTGTGGATCGAACTGTCGGCAGTCAGCTAAAATAGCCCGCAGTTCTGCATTCTAACCACTGCTCCACCGTGGCTCATAATAAAATAAATACATTCTATAGAATTTATTGGGGGGGGGGGAGGAATAACTAAGCGAAGGTAGCAATGTCAAATTATGAATCTTTAGTTCTTGACAGGTGTTTTGTCCTTATTTGCAGTGGCACGACATTTTGCTACAGGGACGAACGGCGGCTGGATCTGAATCCCGAAGCAGATGGCTAATGTAGACATATTTGCTCTCCCCCGGAATCTCTCTAATAGAGGGAGAATGTACATTGATCTGATGTCGACTCGCAGCTCGAAAGGACCTGTGGGATATCTTCAGCTTCCCCATTGCCACATGTACACACTCGCTTAGCTATTGCCTCACAGGGATTCGAGCTTTTCGAGCTGCGAGTCGGCATCAGATCAATGTACTGTATATACTCAAGTATAAGCCTAGTTTTTCAGCCCACTTTTTGGGCTGAAAAAAGCCGCCTCGGCTTATACTCGAGTCAGTGAAAAATTTGCCCGAAATGGAGGAGAAAAAGGGGCGGGGCCATGCCGCTGGGTGACGCTCGTGAATGGCCCAGCGCCCCTGTGAGTTTCCCCTCCCTCTGTGTCAGTTTGCCGCGTAGCGTGCACCGCACCATCCCCCCTCCTCACGTTCTAATGTAATGCAGGGCTATCTTACGATTCCCCTTCCTCCCCCTCCTGCCGCTCTGCAACGATGTCCCACCTCCTCCTTGTTATGGCAAGCAGCCACATAGCGATGTCCCACCTCCTCTGGTACAGTGATCCAATGATAGGAATCACTGTGCCGTGTGTCATAGGAGGCGGGACATCATCATCACAGCGGGACATCAGCATCATGAGGTGAGTGAAGTATTTCATTGAATACACCGGTATTGTGTGATAATAATTTGTTATGCAGAGCAAATTTTTACAATGGCTACTGTATATTTAATGGGCACAGGCAGGCTGTATATGTTATTCAATGGGCAATGGCATTATTGGTATCTATTTTTATTTTTGAAATTTATCGGTAGCTGCTGCATTTCCCACCCTAGGCTTATACTCGAGTCAATAACTTTTCCAGTTTTTTGTGGTAAAATTAGGTGCCTCGGCTTATATTCGGGTCGGCCTATACTCGAGTATATACGGTACATTCTCCCTCTATTAGAGAGATTCCGGGGGAGAGCAAATATGTCTACATTAGCCATCTGCTTCGGGATTCAGATCCAGCCGCCGTTCGTCCCATATATATATAAATATATATATAGCCAGCCAGACTTAATATCCTCCCCTCGCATCCCTGCGAGGTTGTGTGTGTGTGTGTGTGAGTGTAAGCCAGGGCTTCCAGATACCTTGCTGGTTCCCACACCCCCCGATTTAATCCAATTTCTGCTGCTAATGTTCTAGCTGGAACTCCAGGTCTCTCATTAGCCCAGGTTAATAAGAAGCAACGGCCTGTGGGAAATCTCCAGATGTACCTGGGAGACCTTTTGGAAATTATTTCTGTTTTTTAGTGCTTGGAGAGGGAACGTAAAAGCTACAGATGTTCAGTTATTTTTTTTTCTTAAGCCTGTTGAGAGATGAAGGCTCTACTAGAAGCTGAAGGATTATACGCACCGCTGGACTTCCAGAAAGGCTTTTCTTTTTTCCCCCCTTTTTTAATTATGTATCTATATCTATATAGATATATTCCTTTCTCCTTCCCTTCCCTCCCCCTTTTCTCTCTGTCCCATTCTCCCCCTTTCTCCTTCCTTTCTTCCTTTTTCTTCCACCTCTCTCCTCCTACTTTTCCCCTTCCCTCCCTCTTCCTTTTTTTCTCCCTCCCTCTCTCCCTTTTTTTATTTTCTTTCTCTCTTTCCATTTCTCTTTCCTTCCCCCTTCTTTCTCTCTCCTTTTTCTGTGTCTCTCCATTTCTCCTTCCTCTACCTCCCCCTTTTCTCCCTCTCCCTTTCTCCCCTTCTCCTTCCTTCCATCCATCCTTCCGTTTTTCTCCCCAACTCTCCCCCTTCCTTTCCCCCTCTCTCCCTTTTCTTTTTTATTTTCTTTCTCTCTCCCTCCCTCCTTCCTCTCCCTCCCTCTCTCTCCCTCTTCCCTTTCCCCTTTCTCTCTCCCTTTTTTCTGTATCTCTCCATTTCTCCTTCCTCTCCCTCCCCCTTTTCTCTCTCTCCCTTTTTCGCCTTCTCCTTCCTTCCACCCTTCTTTCCTTCCTTTCTCCCTCTCCCCCTTTTCTTTTTATTTTTTCTCTCTCTCCCTCCTTCCTCTCCCTCCCTCCCTTTCTCTCTCTTTCTCTTTCCTTTCCCCTTGTTTCTGCCTCTCCCTTTTCTCTCTCTCTCTCTGTCTCCTTCCTCCCCCTTTTTTCTTTCCCTTTCTGTCGTCATCTTTCTCCCTTTCTCCTTCCTTCTTCTCCTTCCCTCTTTCTCCCCACCCCCCTCTACTTACAGCATCAGCTTCTGCCTTTTCTCTGGAAACTCTTCCTCCAGCCACCGTAGATTCTAGGGCATTCACCCAACGCTGCTTATCGGGAAAAGTAGGTGCCAGCAAATAGAGAGTCCGGCCAGGCCAACAGGTGGTGTGGGGATGAGATTCCAGCTTCAGTATATAGGGCACATCTATGGGGTGAGCGATAAGGGCATACAAGAGACAAACTGGATTAGGGGAGACTCAGCCTCTCCTTCGCTGGCTCCTTTCTCTGCTTGTAGAGCAGAAAAACACCAAACAAGAGGTTGAAAGGTTTAACCTTAAGACGTTTAACATGAGTAGACAAATATCAGCATTAATTGCCCCACCCAAAGCATCAAGGACCGCACAGTCCTCCTCCTCGCACTGATGATGTTACCTAGTTGGGCAATGACATTTCTGCCAGATCAGAGAGCACCAAAAACATCAACCCTGATGTCAGGCCTGCAGCCGTCTTTTCTTTCGGATCTTTGGCCTGCCACACTTTCTATTATTCTACTGTGCTTTTTCTATTGTGGGGAAATGGGATTGTACGGAGTTAGACGTGATGTAGCCATAACAACATTCTTTCTAGAAAGCCAAGGTCATCCTTCGTCTTTGCACCTCTGCACCTGACGGGAACTGGATGGGTGAAAGCTGCCAGCGTGGCAGTGGGAGATTGGACCATGGGATGGGCTTATGGGTGTGGGGGCAAGATCTTGAACTTTCAACTGGATGGGGAAAACTGGGAAGCCTTCAGATTCAGGTTTTCCCAGAAGTGCCAACATGTCTCTCTTAATCAATTGGAACTTTGAGCAATACTTTGCCTTGAACTCTGATTTACTTTCGGATGCTATTTGGAACCCGGACACCTGATCTACAAATATTCTTCTTCTGTTGGTCTGTGGGATGCTCGGTGCTGAGTTTGGTTGTTTGCATGCAGAGGTTGTTCGGGAGCAAACCCACCCTCTCTCGCACTGAGGATGTTACCTAGCTGGGCAATGAAACGTCCTCAAGAAAACAACCAAGCTCACAGAGCATCAATGACCCCCCACCCCCAAGTTCAACTCTGAGCTACAAATAATATGACCTATTAGGGAAACACCCCCCCCCCTGCTCTTTTATGTGAATTACTGGGCTGCCTGAAATTTTATAATCCCCAATGCCTTACTTTGGGAATAACAGAGCTGGAAGGAACCTTGGAGGTCTTCTAGTCCAACCCCCTGATCAGGCAGGAAACCCTATACCATTCCAATCTCCAAGAGATACCAATCTCTTCTTAAAAACTTCCAGTGTTGGAGCATTCACAACTTCTGGAGGGAAGCTGTTCCACTGATTAATTGTTAATTGTCAGGAAATTTCTCAATTCCAGGTTGCTTCTCCCCTTGATTAGTTTCCACCCGTGGCTTCTTGTCCTGCCTTCAGGTGCTTTGGAGAATAGCGTGACCCCTCCCCCTCCTCTCTGTAGCAGCCCCTAAGATATTGGAACTGCTATTATGTCACCCCTAGTCCTTGTCTTCATAGCCAGTTCCTGCAACCTTTCATTGTATGTTTGAGCCTCCAGTCACCCAATCATCTTTGTTGCTCTTCTCTGCACTCTTTCTAGACTCTCAACATCTTTTGGTCACGGATCTTCTCTCTTCTCCATCAAGATCATCATCATCATCTTCATTTAACCACCCTATAATCCCTTGAGGAGTGGAGTCTGGGCAACTGAATTCTCTCTCTGGGCACAATGAGAATATACCTGCTGAATAAAACTCCATACTGGTGACAGGAAGGGCATCGGGCCAGTAAAGAGTGTTTACTGGCCCGATGCCCTTCCCTGTCATCAGTATGGAGTTTTATTCAGCAGATATATTCTCGCGTGGCACGACAAAACCGCGCTGGTCAAAATCGCGGCGCTAAAGCCGCGACGTCATCACCGCGCGTCATCACCGCCGCGACAACAGCGCGGCAACAGAAGGGCGCTTTAAAACGGCGCCGCGGCGGAAAGCCGACTTCAATTAAGGTAAGTGTTAGGATTAGGTTTAGGGGTTTGTTTTAGGGTTAGGTTTAGGGTTAGGTTTAGGGGTTTGTTTTAGGGTTAGGTTTAGCGTTAGGGTTAGGTTTAGGGTTAGGTTTAGCGTTAGGGTACTGAGTGCTTGGGAATGCGCGATTTTGCCCTCCGCGATTATGTCATCGCGGTAGGGTCGCGTTTTTCCCTAGCGCTTAGAACGGCGCGAATTAGTCTTCGCGCTTATGTCTCCGCGCAGAAGGGCTTCGCGGATTTGTGGTGGAACCATATTCTCGTCG
The DNA here is from genome assembly GCF_009769535.1 of Thamnophis elegans. Taxonomy (NCBI): domain Eukaryota; kingdom Metazoa; phylum Chordata; class Lepidosauria; order Squamata; family Natricidae; genus Thamnophis; species Thamnophis elegans. The sequence goes on from NC_045553.1 coordinate 4,522,712, forward strand.
TGCCGAGAGAGAGAAATATCTGCCTCTGCCTGGGATCGAACTCACAGCCTCTTGATTTTGAGGCGAGAGTTCCACCTCGAGGCCACCACTCCTCCCCTCCCTCCCATCCTCTACTCCCTACAATTTTTCAGAGCGTCCTTGAAAAGCGGAGCGCCGCCTTCCTGTCCTCAAGGCAGCTTCCGCGGCCCTGAGTTTTTCATCCAGCCTTACCTGTCTTGGCTGTATTTAGAAGCTCAGTCGCTCCGACGGCCCCATGGACGGTAACGTCTCCATCTGGAAGGCACAATTCAAACTCTTCCACGGGCCGTTGTCCAGCTTTGGAAAATGATAAAAAAAAAAGGGGAGAAATGAAAAGGGCAAAGAAGCTTAATGAGGAAGAGGGTCTTCACCCACTGAAAGACGTCAATCTTCAGGTCGCTCGGAAAAAAAGGGGAGGGAGGCTTGAAACTCAGGGGTGGCATCGCCGCAGGAAAAGGGGCTCGGTAAAGGAAGTTAGCAACAGCAGCACGGCTACCCTTGAGATGGCCCAAACGGCAGGTGCTCCTCGACTTACGACGGCCATCGAGTCTCCAAAATGTCTTGTTTGTTGAGTGAGAAACTGGTAAAGTGAATTTCCGCTCCGTTTTGTGACTTTTTCTTTTTTGGGGGGAGGGGCACCTTGGGTTAAGCGAATCGCCGCCGTTGTTCAGTGAGTAACGCGGTTGTTAAGTGAATCTGGCTTCCCTGTGGACTCGGATTGTCAGCAGGTCGCTAAATGGGGACCGTGTGACTTTGGGTAGAATGGGACAAGTCAACTCTGCATGGCCAATTCGCTGCGGGACAATTTAACAGTTCAGTTTAATTATTTAGAATAGAATTGAATAGCAGAGTTGGAAGGGACTTTGGAGGTCTTCTAGTCCAACCCCCTGCTCAGGCAGGAAACCCTACACCACTTCAGACAAATGACTATCCAACATCTTCTTAAAGACTTCCAGTGTTGGAGCATTCACTCAACCTCTGGAGGCAATTTGCTCCACTGATTAATTGTCCTCACTGTCAGGAAATTTCTCCTTAGTTCTAAGTTGCTTCTTTCCTTGATTAGTTTCCACCCATTGCTTCCTGTCCTGCCCTCAGGTGCTTTGGAGAATAGCTTGACTCCCTCTTCTTTGGGGCAGCCCCTGAGATATCAGAAGACTGCTATCATGTCTCCCCTAGTCTTTCTTTTCATTAAGCTATATATCTGCAACCGTTCTTCATATGTTTTATCCTCCAGTCCCCTAATCATCCTCATTGCTCTTCTCTGCACTCTTTCGAGAGTCTCCACATCTTTTTTATAGTGTGGTGACCAAAACTGGATGCAAATATTCCAAGTGGGGACTTACCAAGGCCTTATAAATTGGTATTAACATTTCACATGAGCTTGATTCTATTTAAAAGAGTTAAAAGATGTTTTAACATTTTTGCAATTCACATGTCACTTTGTCCCTCCTTTCGCATCCTTTAATTATTGTATTCCACTATTTCTTGGATAGTGTTGTAACTCTTGTCCTGTGGTGGGTTGACCGCAGCGAATCGTCCCGTGGAGAGCTGCCTGGGGCGAGGGGTCTCCGACCTGAACCCAGGACACTGCATCCGTCAGAAATATGACTCAGTGGCCAAAATGTCTGAATTTTGATCACGTGACCACGGAGAAGCTGCCTTGATTGTAACTGTGGAAAACGGCCGTAAGTCACTTGGGTTCAGTAAGTGCCGTGGGAACCTCGGACGGCCACTAAATGAACAGTTGTAAGTGGAGGAGCTTAGTTGTATTTCATCCACGCTCTGCCTGGATGAAAACCAGCAGTTATGACATCCAGAATGACCCCCAGAGGGGTTTTTCCTCGGCCTCCCCTCCCTCCGCAAGCCGAAGGAATTAAAATTGAGGGAGTAGACAGTGTTCCCCTTGTTGACTGTGTGCAAATTAAAGCAAAATAATGCAAATAATAATCAAAGAAAGCGAAATAGTGCAAAATAAAAACAGACCCCCCCCCCACCTTCCCTCCTTGTGTCTCCTGCTCCCTCTCCGCCCATCTCTTAATCATACTGCTATGTTTTCATAGCTTATTTTTATGGTTCTGCAGTTTTATTCTCGTTAAGAAAAGGTAAAGGTTCCCCTTGCACATCTGTGCTAGTCGTTCCCGACTCTAGGGGGCGGTGCTCATCTCCGTTTCAAAGCCGAAGAGCCAGCGCTGTCCGAAGACGTCTCCGTGGTCATGTGGCCGGCATGACTCAATGCCGAAGGCGCACGGAACGCTGTTCCCTTCCCGCCAAAGGTGTTCCCTATTTTTCTACTTGCATTTTTTACCGGCTTTCGAACTGCTAGGTTGGCAGAAGCTGGGACGAGTCACGGGAGCTCCCTCCGTTACACGGCGCTAGGGATTCGAACCGCTGAACTCCCAACCTTTCTGATCGACAAGCCCAGGGTCTTAACCACTGAGCCATCCTATAATTTGAGTTGCTTTAGGTTTCGGTCGTTGTAAATAAAACAATTGAATTGAATTCATGTGGCGGCAAACGGATTCAGTAAATAAATAATAATGGAATGGCCCCCTGGGGAAAGCATTTCGAAAAGCCACACCCTACACCGTTATAGAGGGAGAAGCTTGTTCATTGGCCAAAACCAAAAACATAACCAGAAGGATTCGGGTAGCCTCTTTGCTAATCAACCAGCTAGATCAGTGATGGCGAGCCTTTTCGGCACCGAGTGCATTCACCGCAACAATTTGCAGTTTTGCATTCCTGCAATCAATCCAAACTGTAATCGCTGCGATCCAATGGAGGATCAAAGATAAGGGAAAAATTCAACTAATATCCAATAAAAACCAGAGTAAGTTGGAGAAGTCTTGAATATGTCTCGTTCGGCTAGACTGAGTTAAAAAAACTGGCATCTAAAGGAGAACAGAGGCATGGCCAAGACTTTTCTCAATTCAGTCTGAGTGTCAGGCCTGCAGTCATACTCCTTCTGAGGAGAGGCCGCCTGTCAGGCCTGCAGTCATATTCCTTTTAGGATCTTTGGCCTGCCACACACTCTATTATTTTTCTATGCTGTTTCATTAGTGGGGTAATTGGGAGGGGGAATAGTAAGGAGCAGAATGTGTTGTGGTCAAAATAAAACATTCCTTTCTAGAAGCCCAAGGTCATCTTTTGTCTCTGCACCTCTGCACCTGACCGGAAGTGGATGGGTGGAGATGCCAGCGTGGCAGAGGAAGATTGGACCATGGGATGGACTTGGGGGGGGGGGTATGGGAGCAAGATCATGAACTTTCAACTGGGTAGGAAACCCTGGAAGCTTTCAGATTCGGGTTTTCCACACATTGTACCAATGTGTCTCTCTTATTAAATTGGAACTTTGATGAAAGCTCTGCCTTGGGCTCTGATTTAATTCTAGATGACATTTGGAACCCTGACACTGATATGTCTCCTTTGGCTAGACTGAGTTAAAAAAACTGGCATCTAAAGGAGAACAGAGGCATGGCCAAGACTTTTTTCAATTCAGTCTCGAGGCAAATAGGCTGAGTGTCAGGCCTGTAGTCATATCCCTTCTGAGGAGAGGCCGCCTGTCAGGCCTTTAACTCGCACATGGAGCACACATGCACCGGAGAAGGGAGCACTTTGCTCATCTGGGCCGCGACCTGGAATACGCATGTGCACTTTAATGGCACTGCCACACAGCTGATCGTCACGCCCCGCATGCCAGGTGCCACTTTGGGTACAGCGTGCCCTAGGTTCGCCATCCCAGAGCTAGATTAAGTGCCACAAATCTTCGTGAGTTGCAGCTTCTTCTCTGGAAAAGGTGCTACCGTAATCCTTGGGGATCCATAGTAGAAAACGTTTTTTCCCGCTTCCCCAAAGTAAGAGGTGGATGGATGGCTGCGTCGGGGGGGGGGAAAAAAGGGGAAGCTCAGAGTGGAGGGGAAAAATATTACCTTCTCTCGTTTCCGTGTCGTAACGAGGACTTTCGTTCCTTCTAAAACGACGTACTTCCTATCCCAGCCTTGCTGGCCACGTTTATTATTTCTGAAAACAGAGACGGGACAAGGCGCGGTTAGATGTTTTGCCAAGATTCTGGGGTCAAGCTGGAACGATGCTACGGGGGAAAAAAAACAACAACAGTCCTCCGCGGCTTCAGCCATGGCCTCCGAGAGCTGCTCTTCCGTCAGCAGCCTCCAAAGCTGGGCTGGCCTGTTCAGCGCAGAGACTCACGTTTATACCTGGGCACCTTCATCCATCCTTCCAGCCGTAAAGGGCCGCCAGGTTCTTTGAGCTGAAGGCCCGGGGAGTTCAATTTATCCCGGCAGAAGGCTTCCGAGAAGTGGGCGGCGTACTCAGCCGGCAATCCACATGTGGCTGGCAAGCAGGCAGAACATTTGGGGTGGCACATCATTTGGCATTCTAATAACAACAACAACAATAATAGTAATAATAGTAATAACAACAACAACAACAACAATAACAATAATAATAATAAAGAAGCAAGAAAAAATCACAAAGTACCAGGACTTGCAAATTGAAGTTGAGCGACTGTGGAAAAAGAAATCGTGTGTTGTCCCGATTGTAATTGGAGCCCTTGGAGCAATACCTAAAGGGCTGCCTCGCTATTTGGAAATTTTAAATTTATCAGACTTGAACATTCTGATTCTACAAAAAAACCACCCTACTTGGAACAGTTTATATCCTCCGAAGTTACCTTAACAGTTCCTAGGTCCTTGGTTAGGACTCAAGCTGTTGAGCTACCAACCAGCCCCAAAGGCTGTGAATCTCATCAAAGATTTGTAATGGCAAAATCAGGGTCTGCCTTTCTACTTACGTAAGAATAGGAGACGACACCTTTTCCAGAGAAGAAAGGTTTATTATTATTGAATGCATTCAAGAGACCAGTAGATTTCCACCTAACTGATCTGACTTAGGTACATTTTGACAGAGGTTTTATACCTTTGAAATGGTTATTACAAATCATATAGACGTCATATAGGCGTGCACTAGTCCAGGTCATAACTTCTCACCTAAGTCAGCACAAGGTTATTTCGGGTAAATTACAAATATTTAAGGAAAATTACAATACATGATTCCCAAACCACAATAGGGAAGTAAAGTGAAACTAAAAGAGAAGTGAATCTTGGTTACTCATGCAGAAAAAGGAAAGGTCAGAACGCCACTCAGATATATTGCTAAAAATATGGTTAACCTATAGCTTGTTTACAAGTTGAACTTTGATTATCCTAAACTGCGCTCTATGACTAAGATAATGTGGTTAAACTGCCCACCCAGTTGTCCTACTTGCGAAAAACCTAGCTTCCTGTGTTTCAAGCAGAAAGAAATATGTTCCTTATGTCTGTTCTTTAGGTGAAAGAGCATAAGCAGAGTTTTTAATTTTTAAGTTTTGAGTTAGAAGAAGACAAGTAGCCTGATTAAGTATTGAGGGGTTCAATGGTGGACCCCATGCTGTTTCAGATTAACATAATAATAATAATAATAATAATAATAATAATAATAATAATAATAATAATAATGGTGGAAATACAATCAAGGCCATAAATACCTGGGCAATACCAGTTATAAGATACACAGCTTATAGTATAGTTAACTGGACACAAGCTGATTTGGACCTTTTGGACCGAAAAACCAGGAAACTAATGACAATGCACTACAGTTTACATCCACGTGGTGATACTGATAGACTGTATCTGCCCCGAAAATCAGGTGGCAGAGGATTATTACAAGTGAAGCAAACAGTTGAAGAAGAAAAACATGCACTGGCTGATTATTTAAAAGAAAGTCAAGAACATCTATTAATCGAAGTAAAGAACAAAAATCTACTGAAGGCCCAACAGACGAAACAAGAATACAGAAAAGATGTGATAAAATCAAGAATGGAGAGTTGGCAGAACAAAGCACTGCACGGCCAATTTCTGGAAAAAATAAAAGATAAAGTGGACAGTGAACAAACTTGGTTATGGTTAACAACAGGTACATTAAAGAAAGAAACAGAGTCACTAATCCTGGCTACGCAAGAACAAGCTATCCGCACAAATGCCATTAAGGCCAAAATCGAAAAATCCTCTGATGATGCCAAATGCAGACTTTGCAAAGAAGCTGATGAAACTGTTGACCACATACTCAGCTGCTGTAAAAAAATCACGCAGACTGATTATAAATTGCGGCACAATTCAGTAGCGCAAATGATCCATTGGAATTTGTGCAAAAATTTTAATATTAAAACAGCAACAAACTGGTGGGAACATCAGCCTGAAAAAGTCACCGAAAATCAGATGGTCAAGATCTTGTGGGATTTCCGTATGCAAAGGGACAAAATATTGGTGCATAATACACCAGACATCACACTGGTTGAGAAAAATAAGGTCACAATCATAGACATCGCAATACCAGGTGATAGCAGGGTCGCCGAGAAGGAACATGAAAAAATCACAAGATACCAGGACTTAAAAATCGAAATTCAACGACTATGGCACAAACCAGCAGTGGTAATCGGCACACTGGGTGCTATTCCAAAAGCGCTGGAATTACATTTAAAACAGTTAAAAATTGACAAAATCACCATCAGTCAAATGCAAAAAGCCGCACTGCTTGGATCTGCACGCATATTATGAAAATATGTTACGACGTCCTAGGCCCCTGGGTGGGGCCCGACTAGTAACCAATGCCAAATCCGGTGAAACAACTGGCCGCTGTGATACAATTGTATAATAATAATAATGCAGACTTTGCAAAGAAGCTGATGAAACTGTTGATCACATACTCAGCTGCTGTAAAAAAATTGTGCACACTGATTATAAATTGCGGCACAATTCAGTAGCACAAATGATCTATTGGAATTTGTGCAAAAATTATAATATTAAAACAGCAACAAACTGGTGGGAACATAAGCCTGAAAAAGTCACTGAAAATCAGATGGTCAAGATCTTGTGGGACTTTCGCATACAAACGGATAAAATACTGGCCCATAATACACCAGACATCACACTGGTTGAGAAAAATAAGGTTACAATCATAGACATCGCAATACCAGGTGATCGCAGGGTTGACGAGAAGGAACAAGAAAAAATTGTGAAATACCAGGACTTAAAAATTGAAATTCAACGACTATGGCACAAACCAGCAGTGGTAATTCCAGTGGTAATTGGCACACTGGGTGCTATTCCAAAAGCACTGGAATTGCATTTAAAACAGTTAAAAATTGACAAGATCACCATCAGTCAAATGCAAAAAGCTGCACTGCTTGGATCCGCACGCATATTACGAAAATACATTACGTCGTCCTAGGCCCCTGGGTGGGGCCCGACTAGTAATCAATGCCAAATCCGGCGAAACAACTGGCCGCTGTGATACAATTCTGTTGTTGCGATAATAACAACAATAATAATAACAATAACAATAAATATAATAATAAAAACATCCATTGTCATTGGGGCACTTGGCACCATGTCCAAGAATTTTACAAGATACATTCACAAATTGCAGCTTCCTGCAATAACCCCAGCGGAATTGCAAAAAGCTGTGCTACTCGGAACATCTTATATTTTAAGAAGGTCCTTGGTTGATACCTAGGACGCTGGCAGCAAACCGTATCAACCATTAGCACCAGTCACTGGTATTTGTGATGCGTTTTTGAATGTTCAGTTGGCTGAGTTTCATGTTTAATGAATAAAGTATATAATAATAATGGGGGGGAGGAGGGAAGGAAGAAGATTCACAGATTAACAGAGTTGGAAGGGGCCTTGGAGGTCATCTAGTTGACCCCCCCCAACCTAAGAGGGAGACCCTACACCATTTCTGACAGATGGCAGCCCAGTCTCTTCTTGAAAGCCTCCAGGGATGAAGCTCCCACAACTTCCAAAGCCAACTTCTGTTCCATGGATTGATTGCTCTCACTGCCAGGTTTTGTCATGACTTGGAAACAGGTGAAAAATGGTTTGAAAAATGCCTTTCCTTTTTATGCTTTTCCTGTGTCCCAAACTTTTTGCAGTGAAGTCTCCCCTTTCTTATGCTCTTAAAAAAAAGAATCCCAACTTCATTCTGAGAGTTGAAATCCACATACTTCAAAGTTACCAAGGATTGAGAAACAGATCTACAGACTCCACAAGGATCAACTGAGATACCCAGGGATCAGTAAGGTGAAATGAGTCCCAATTAGCTCTCAGCTCTAGGTTATTAATACACCTTCCAGATTCCCTGTACTTTTTTAAACTGGGCAACAAAATGACTTGGAAATACACGGGACTCATTTTCAAATCCCTGCAAAGCCTTCCAACCCTCTTCCTCCTCCTCCTCCTCCTCCTCCTCCTCCTCCTCCTCCAAAGGACTCCTTTCCTGATGAAAGCATCCCTGTGTCACCAGCTCAGGTCGCCTTCTTCAGCGTGCCCCTTCCATGCTTACCGAGACATTTCGAAGCCTGGCGTCCAAAGTGCACAGTGTCCAAGCAAACGGCACACTTGGTAGCTCTCATGTTCAGTCCCACGTTGAAACGGTGAGGGATATTGTGATGCATGCGTTCTTTAAGGCGCCGATTAAACTCTGGGGGGAAAGAGCATGTTTTTATTAATTGGGAAACCATACAAAGGGCCAGCTTGCATGAAAAGATGGTTTGGCAATTCTCCCTCCCTCCTATCTATCTATCAATTATCTATATCTATCTATCTATCTATCTATCTATCTATCTATCTATCTCTATCTATCTATCTATGTATCTATCTATCTATCTATCTATCTATCATCTATCTATCTCATCTATCCATCCATCCATCCTTCCTATCAATTACATATCAGATAATTAGGATATCTACCTACCTATCCATTATCTATCAATTTATTATCTATCTCATCTATCTATCCTAATTATCTATCTATTATCTATCTAAACTATCAGTTACATATCTATCAATTATCTATCCTATCAATTATCTATCTATCCTATCAATTACATATCAGATAATTAGGATATCTACCTACCTACCTATCAATTATCTATCGATCTATTTATTATCTATCTCATCTATCCTAATTATCTATCTATTATCTATCTATTCTATCAGTTTCATATCTATCAATTATCTATCAATATCTATCAATTATCTATCCTATCAATTATCAATAAATTATCTATCTAGGTATCTATCTCATCTATCTATCCTAATTATCTATCTATTATCTATTTATCCTATCAGTTTCATATCTATCAATTATCTATCAATATCTATCAATTATCTATCCTATCAATTATCAATCAATTATCTATCTACGTATCTATGTCATCTATCTATCCTAATTATCTATCTATTATCTATCTACCCTATCAGTTACATATCTATCAATTATCTATCCTATCAATTATCAATTATCTATCTAGTATTTATCTATCTATCTAACCTATTATCTATCATCTATCTATCTATTCTACCATATGTCATCCATTTATCTATCCATCCATTTTCACATTTATCCGTCTGTCCGTCCCTCCCTCATGCGCTGCGTGGGTTTCAAACTGTGTACCTTCCGGTCGACAAGCCCAGCATCTTAACCGCTAGGCCATCCTGTCCCTCCTGCCTACTCTTAAACCCAAACAATTGAAATCGTATTCAAATTTTGTTCTCACAGCAATACCCCGTTTGTCATCAAAAGCAATTTAGAGCTGAGGGTCTGCCCTTGCTTTGGAAATAATGGGGGGAAATCTACTATGGCTGGATGGGAAAGGCTCTGTTAGGTTTCGGGGGGGGGGGGGAGGTGGCTTTTTAAAGCAGCTGTATCTTTTCCTCCCAGAGCGGCATGAGAGCGTGAGAAAATGCAGGGCTGCCTTAAAAGAATCGCAGCCTGGCTTTCTAACACGGCTTGGGATAGCCAACACAAAATCAGAAATAATTGGTAAATAAAGGTGTTTATTAGGGTGGAAAAAACCCTTCTGTAAACAATGGAGGTGCGATTCGTGAGCAGTGGGACTCAAACAGCTCTGCTGATTTGCAGCTGATGCAAAGTTTGGTGAGAGAGTTAGCTAATACGTCGATATTGTTCAGATTTGGGGAACTCTGGAATTAAACGCCGTAAACCTGCCAGTTAGTCATTTAACACTCTGCAAACAAAGATTGGGATAATTAGCGCTTACACAGAGCTCTTGAGTTCCCAGAACTTCATATAATTATTGCCGTAATGCTGTAACAATCCTGTAAGTTAAACCATCATTAACCCCCAACAGAGCCTTTCAGAAAAACGTACAATAAAGTTGCAACTCGGGTGGGACTGAAAACTGGGGAAGGGTGGTGGTGGTTCTCCGGTTTACACTCCTGGGCAAGAACAGGACAAAAAGCTCTTGGGTCACATGACCAAATCACACGGACAGATAGGGAGTCAAAGACAAGCCGTCGTTGGGACATTGAGGACAGGACGACACCCAAATCACACAAGAGAAAAAGATGAAATTGTGGATGGCGCGGGGATTCCCGTCCATCCGCGCGCGAGCACGACGTGGCTTTTGGAGATCAAGCGTGATGAGCCGCGGTGGCGCAGTGGTCGGAGTGCAGTACTGCAGGCTATTTCTGCCGACTGCCGGCGGCCTGCAGTTTGGCAGATCGAATCTCACCAGGCTCAAGGTTGACTCAGCCCTTCCGTCCTTCCGAGGTGGGTAAAATGAGGACCCAGATTGTTGGGAGGGGCGGGGGGGGGGCAAGAGGCTGACTCTGTAAAGCGCTTAGAGAGGGCTGGAAAGTCCTGTGAAGCAGTGTATAAATCTAACTGCGACTGCTATTGCAGGCAAACTCTGCCCACTGTCAGGAGTTCGATCCTGACCGGCTCAAGGTTGACTCAGCCTTCCGTCCTTTCGAGGTGGGTAAAATGAGGACTTGGATTGTTGAGGGGCAAGAGGCTGATCCTGTAAACTGCTTAGAGAGGGCTGTAAAAGCACTGTGGAGCGGTGTATAAGTCTAAGGGCTTGGAATCCATGATGGGGAGCCAATGTCCTTGGATCCTTGTTGGAACGAGTTGGAATTCGGATCCTAATCGGGCTTTGAGACTCATTCCAGTCTGACGTTGTTTGAGTTCTGTGAGTAGCTTGTCGGTGCCAGATGTTCCTAGTTTCTCTCAACTCCCTTTTTCAAGCAACCGACCAATTGCCACCTTTAAGGAACTGCTAAACTAGTTTGTTGATACTATAGGCCTGGAGAAGTCCAATCTTGGCAGCTTTAAGACTTGTGGATTTCAACTCCCAGAATTCCCCAGCCAGCCGTGCCTTCTCTAAACAACTTTCCAGCTTCTCTGAATTCTCCTGAAAGCAACGTCGTGGATAGGACGGTCCTTCACTAACTATTCCTGGCTGTGATGGTTTAGATTCTGGCTGTCTTAACTTTGCAAGCAGCTTTTAAGACTTGTGGACTTCAACTCCCAGAATTCCCCAGGCCGGATGAGGGCAATTGCGTTCAATTGCATTCGCCAGGTGCTCCCACCCACTTCAAGGACACGGAGCAGATGTCAGAGCGTGGATGGCTGGTTCCCAGAATAAAATCAACAGAAGTGATTGGTGGACCTAACAAACTGTGGGCGGCCCTTGGGGAAAAGGGAGGATTAACTATACTTGCTTTCGTGCGGGGAATCCCAGATCTGGCTTCACTTCTTCTGCATCCATGTGGATTTCTTCAGCAAAGTTTGATCTACTCTTGGTAAAATAATTATCCCCGGAGTTTCTTTTTCTGGGTTCGCCAACTGGACAGCTGACATTAAACCAGGTCAAAATAAACCCGGGTTTAAGTGGCAAATGACTCGTATTGATGACAGTTCAAGTGTCCCAAGGTCATGCGACCCCCTTTGGCGACCTTCTGACGAACCAAGTCAAGAGAGAAGCCGGATTTACTTGACAATTGTTTTAAGAACGGCAGTGATTCACTTAACAACTATGGCAAGAAAGGTCGTAAAAACGGGGGGGGGCGCGCAAAACTCACTCAAGCAACTGTCTCGCTCGGCAACGGAAATCTGGAGCTCCATTGAGGTCGTCGGTCGAGGGCTACCCATATTCTGGTTTTATATCGAGGAACTTTACGATTAGCCCGGATTTTGGCTGTTGCTAAACCAGGGGTGTGCAAGCTTGGCAGCTTTACGACTGGTGGACTTCAACTCCCAGAATTCCTCAGCCAGAGGAATTCTGGGAGTTGAAGTCCACCAGTCGTAAAGTTGCCAAGCTTGCACCTCACCCCTGTGCTAAACAGTCCATGTTTTGTTAGGAAGCCGGGCCCCATATGGGGGTCTCCGGGTTGTCTGTGCCAGAACCCCTCGAGAAGCCAACCCCACCCCCCTCCCCAAGCCTTACCCTCCGGCGTGGAGGCCTCCTTTCTGCGGCTGGAGGGAGGCGCCAACAAGCTGATGGGCGTGGGCTGGTGTTCAGGTGACCGAATTATGGCAGACATGATGATCTGCTGCCTGGCCGTGGCAGGAGTGGATGGGTGAGGGTGGTCTGTGATTTTCCTATGGGCAGCTACGGACACACACAAATAGTTAGTTAACTCCTTTCCTCCGAGCGGGACCAGGAAGAAGGAGAAGGAGAAGAAGGAGGAGGAGGAGAAGAAGAAGGAGCAGGAGCAGGAGTGGTTGTACGGAAGCGTTAAGAATTGACATCCTGCAACCTTGTTTTCTTTTAATTAACGTTTCGGTCAACAGCCAACAAGGGGGTGATGGGGAAAAGGGGAGAAGAGAGAGAGAGAGAGAGAGAAACAAAAGACGTCAAGGACGAGACGGAGAGGGGAGTGGGGGGCACTTGGGACTCCGAAGCATAAACCAAAACAGACCCCCTTCCTCTTGCTTGGTGCCGCGGATCAAGCGTTTTCCCCCTACCTTCCTCCCGAGCCGATCGGAGTTCGATGCGGGTTTTCTGCAGGGCTTCCTCCAGCTCCGCCGAGCGGGCCTTCTCCTTCTCCAGCGCCACCTTCAGCTCATTGTACTGCAGAGGAACCTGTGTGGGCAAAGAAGGGTCCTCTTTCCGTCGACTAAACAGGCCCTAGCAACAGAAACACACAGACAGCTCCTAACTCCTGGTCAGCGATGGTTGCCTCCGGGGGGAAGGGGAAGCTCGCTGGCTAATTGCAGACCAGAGGGTCTGAGGGTCTACTCTTCCTCCTCCTCTCCTCTCTCTTCTCCTCCTCCTCCTTCCCTCCTCCACTTCTGCCTTTTTTTCTCCCTCCTCTCCTCCTTCTCTCCTCCCCTTTTCTTCCTCTCCTCCCCTCTTCCTCCTCTCCTCTGTCTTCTCCTCCTCCTTCCCTCCTCCACTTCTGCCTTTTTTTCTCCCTCCTCTCCTCCTTCTCTCCTCCCCTTTTCTTCCTCTCCTCCCCTCTTCCTCCTCCTCCTCATTCTTCCCTCCTTCCCTCCTCCACCTGCCTTTTTTCCTCCCTCCTCTCTTCCTTCTCTCCTCTCCTCTTCCTCCTGCCCTCTTTCCTCTTCTCCACCTCCTTCCCTTCTCCACTTCTGCCTTTTTTTCTCCTCCTCTCCTCCTTCTCTCTCTCCCTTTTCTTCCTCGCCTCCCCTCTTCCTCCTCCTCCTCCTCATTCTTCCCTCCTCCACCTGCCTTTTTTTCCTCCCTCTCTTCCTTCTCTCCTCTCCTCTTCCTCCTGCCCTCTTTCCTCTTCTCCACCTCCTTCCCTTCTCCACTTCTGCCTTTTTTTCTCCCTCCTCTCCTCCTCCTCTCTCCTCCCCTTTTCTTCCTCTCCTCCCCTCTTCCTCCTCATTCTTCCCTCCTTCCCTCCTCCACCTGCCTTTTTTCCTCCCTCCTCTTTTCCTTCTCTCCTCTTCCTCCTCCCCTCCCCTCTTTGTTTTCCCCTCCCCTCCTCTTTTTCCGCTCTTTCTTCTCCTCATCCTTCTCCCACTCTCCTTCCCTCTTCATTCTCCCTCCGTTCCTCCCCTCTTCATCCTCTCCTCCTCCTTCTCCCCCAATTGCCTGGTCAAGCATTTTAAAGATAATTTCCCCCCCTCCAGCTTGGCCCCAATCATCACCCAAGCTAACAAGAAAGAAGAAACTGGACATCCATTTGTCCGGAATGGTACAGGTAGTCCTTAACTTATAACCGTAATTGAGCTGCGGCTGCTAAGCAAGACAGCTGTTAAGTAAGCGTTACCACCTTTCACCACCTTTCTTGCTGCAGTTGTTAAGTGAATCCCTGCAGTTGTTAAATTAGTAACACAGTTGTTAAACGAATCTGGCTTCCCCGTTGATTTTGTTCATCAGAAGGTCACAAAAGGGGATCAAGATGAGCCCCGGGAACAGTGCGACGGTCATAACTGTGAGTGAGTTGACAAGTATCTGAATTTAGATCATCCGATCTTGGGTCGTAAGTGTGAAAGACAGTCATAAGTCACTTTTTTTCAGTGCCGTTGTAACTTTGAACGGTCACTAAGCGAGACGTTGCAAGTCGAGGACTACCTGCACACAACACAAGTACAGGCCAGGGTCCAAAAGTAACCTTAAGGTACTTTTGAGGGGTTGGCAAAATCCAGTAGAATTTGGGGCCATCTGGAAGCCCTCTTCATTCCCCCCAGTCTTAAGAATATTTCTGACAGCAAGCCGCTGCCTCCTGCCTGCTACCGTATTTTTCGGAGTATAAGACACACCAAGATTTTGAAGAGGAAATTTTTTTAAAAATTTTTTTGCACTCTGCAAACCTCCCAAAAACGGCCTGTTTTTCACGAAAATGGGCCCGTTTTTTTCCCCCCTCAAAAAATAAAATAAAATACATGGATAGCTTTAAGAGGCTTATAGAGTGCTCCTGTGAACTGGGCCCCCCAAAATTGAGCAAAAAACGGCCCACTTTTTACTCATTTCTGCCCTCCCCAGCCCCCAGGAGCACTTTGGAAGCCTTCTAAAGGCTATACACGGCCATTTTGATGAAGAGGGCGAGGTTTCAGGAGGCCAAAAATGCTGTATTCAGTGTATAAGATGCACCCAGATTTTCAGCCCCTTTTTTTGAGGGGAAAATGGTGCGTCTTATACTCCAAAAAATACGGTAATTAATTTTTCGCGTTCATATATTTTCCACACCTTTTTCTTCTTGGCCGGCTGATCATCTTCGCTTGGAGGAAATCTATAAGCTTGGTTTGTTGGGAAATAGTGCCTTCCATTTTCACTTTTTCGTGGGAATACAGGACCTTGGCGACACGGAAAGGTGCGGGGAAGGAAGAAAAAAAAACAACCAAAAAAATCACCACAGGTGGTCCAAATAAACCCGAGAGGAACGTGAAAAGGGAAACATGTGAAATTATTCCCGCCTGCCATTACTTGAGTCTCTCACCTGAATATTTTCCAGCTGGTATTCCAGGTCACGCTCCGTTCCGTCTTCAAAGATCGGCCCGGTCCAAAGCCTCTTGCAGGCCTTGAGTCAGCCGAAAGATATGATTCTTTTGCAAATCCATCTGCTGCTGCAGCTTGGCTTGCTGCGAGGAGACAAAATCCCAGGATTATCAAATGCTAGCCGGGTACCCGTGCTTTGCTACGAAACTATGTGATCGGGGGCTTGATTAACGTTAGACACTTAAAAAGCTTGAAAAATTAATGCAGAACATGTAAGTCTTCAGCATCAGAGCGTCTTAAAAATAAGGCAATTGGCAGTTGGAACAGAGTTCCTTTCGAGTGGGGAGGAGGAGTAGAATGTCTAAACTCCCAGCCAGCAGGCCGGATGAGTCACGCCCTGGCCATGCCATAATAAGGCAACTGGCAATTGGAACAGAGTTCTTTTCAGATGGGGAGGGGGGAGTAGAATGTCTAATCTCCCAGTCTGCAGCCCAGATGAGTCACACACTGGGCCACGCCCATATAAGGCAACTGGCAGTTGGAACAGAGTTCTTTCGGTGGGATGGGGGAGTAGAACTCCTTAGCATCGACATTAAGGCTAACTCCATAACGCCTAACTTCTTAACGCCTAGCTCCTAAGTCTAACTCAAAGCATGTTAATATTACTGTTTAAGAAATACTGATGATTTGATGGTCATTTCAAAAAAATCCTTTCTAGAGAGCATGTAGAAGCCAAGAGGAACATACCGGCCAAATTTCACATTTGTAGGCTTTACAGTTCTGAGGTTTTTGTGATGACTGAGTGGTATTTGGCTTTTATATAGAGAGATTTAAAAATATAATAACAAACAAGTTCCAATTTTTTCTCCAAGTCTTTTTCCCATTAGACCCAAAATCTCTATATATAGATTCTGAGGAAGAGGTACATTAAGAGAAAGACAGTAAGGAGAAGAATTGAAAGAAAGATTGGTAGGGCAGGAGGAAGGAAGGAAGGAGAGAAAGACTGAAAGGAGAAGAACTGAAAGTGATAAAGAATTATAAGGGAGGGAGGGAGGCGAGAGAGACTGAAGAGAAGAATTGAAAATGATAAAGAGAATGATTATAAAAGAGAGGGAGAAGAAGGAAAAGACTAAAAGGAGAAGAATTGAAAGCGATAAAGAGAACAATTATAGGATAGATGGATGGATGGAAGGGAGGAAGGGACGATTAAGAGAAAGACAGAAAGGAGAAGGAAGCCAGGAGGGAGTATGGTAGGAAGGAGAGAAAGACTGAAAGGAGAAGAATTGAAAATGATAAAGAATTATGGGAGGAAAAAAGGAAGGAAGGAGAGAAAGACTGAAGAGAAGAATTTAAAATGATAAAGAGAATGATTATAAGAGAGGAAGGGAGGGAGGAAGGAAAAGACTAAAAGGAGAAGAATTGAAAGCGACAAAGAGAACAATTATAGGATGGATGGATGGGAGGAAGGGAGGATTAAGACTGAAAGGAGAAGAACTGAAACAGATAAAGAGAAAGATAGGAAGGAAGGAAGGAAGGAAGGAAGGAGCCATATTTTAGGGTTATATCAAAATTTAAACACATACTTCCCAACTTCGGCAACTTTAAGTGCAGATTTCTATCCCTCATCCGCAGGAAACTTCAAAAGTCTACACCTCTCAAAGCTGCAATTTGAAAACCAGGGATTTAAACCCCAGCTTGTAAGAGAACCTCCTGGAGGAACCTCCTTGGAGTGAAATGAAGCAAAACAGCTTGATGGCCTTAAGCAGGGAGCCCCGCGTGAGAATGCTAACAATTGGCGACCCAGAAGTGTCCCGATCCAACCATAGCAACCACCGCATCCGGTCTCACAAACGTTCAATTAGGGAGCAAGGGACTACCTCTTCCAGAAGCCTCTGCTTGAGTTCGCGTTCCGTTTCAAGCTTCTGCTGTAAGCTCCGGGCATTCATCTCCAGCATGGCGTGCTTTTCTCCAAGTCATTCAGCTGGTTAGAACAGAGAAGCGGACGCGTTCAATGGGCGCAGGTATGAAACACCAGACTTTTTCTGAATCTACTCGCCTCTCTCGCCCTCTTTTCTCTTTCCTTTCCAATTATAAAAGTTCTCTTTTCCTTTCCCCTTATAATAGTTCTTTTCCTTTCCACCTATAGAAATTATCTTTTCCTTTCCACTTATAAAAGTCCTCTTTTCCTTTCCACCTATAGAAAGTTCTCTTTTCTTTCCAATTATAAAAGTTGTCTTTTTCTTTCCACTTATAAAAAGTCCTCTTTTCCTTTCGACCTATAGAAAGTTCTCTTTTCCTTTCCAATTATAAATTATCTTTTTCTTCCCCCTTATAAAAGTTCTTTTCCTTTCCACCTAT
The DNA here is from genome assembly GCF_009769535.1 of Thamnophis elegans. Taxonomy (NCBI): domain Eukaryota; kingdom Metazoa; phylum Chordata; class Lepidosauria; order Squamata; family Natricidae; genus Thamnophis; species Thamnophis elegans. Next base: position 4,540,356 of record NC_045553.1, read on the forward strand.
AGAAAATTATCTTTTCTTTTCCACTTATAAAAGTCCTCTTTTCCTTCCACCTATAGAAAGTTCTCTTTTCCTTTCCATTATAAAAGTCCTCTTTTCCTTTCCACCTATAGAAAGTTCTCTTTTCCTTTCCTATTATAAAGTTCTCTTTTCCTTTCCATTTATAAAAGTCCCCTTTCCTTTCCACCTATAGAAAGTTCTCTTTTCCTTTCCACTTATAAAAGTCCTCTTTCCCTTCCACCTATAGAAAGTTCTCTTTTCTTTCCAATTATAAAAATTCTCTTTTCCTTTCCAAATATAAAAGTTCTCTTTTCCTTTCCAATTATAAAAGTTCTCTTTTCCTTTCCCCTTATAAAAGTTCTTTTCCTTTCCACCTAGATCTGGCTTGCGTGCCAAATAAAAGGAACCAAGCTTTCTGGGCCAACATCAGCCAATATGAGCATTCCTTGACTTACAACCACAATTGAGTCCCAAATTTCTGTGGCTAAGTGAGACAGTTGTTAAGTGAGTTTCCCCCCCATTTTACCACCTTTCTTGACAAAGTCGTTGAGTGAATCGCTGCATTTGTTAAGTTAGTCACACGGTAGTTAAGTGAATCTGGCTAAGCGACCAACCTTGTCAGACAGACTCTCAGCTTTGAGCTTCTGTTCCTTTAACGCTTGCTGGAGAGCCAAGATCTCCGCTTTATGTTCTTTAACTGCGAGCTCCACAACTTGGCGGGATTCCGTGATACGCTGGTCAGCTCGCACCCTGCATGAAAGAGAATAAGCACCGACTTTATACCACTCGTGTGGTCTACTTCCCTTCCAGAATCCCAAGAAGGATGGAATCAATAGGAAAGGAGTTTTCAGATGGGTGGACGGACAGGTAGATAGGTAAGTAGAAGGATGGATGGATAGGTCGGTAGGTAGATAGGTAGATAGATGGATGGGTAGGTAGATAGGTAGGTAGGTGGGTGGGTGGATGGATGGATGGGTGGGTAGGTAGGTAGGTGGGTAGAGAGATGGATGGGTAGGTAGGTAGATGGATGGGTAGGTGGGTCGATGGATGGATGGGTAGGTAGGTAGGTAGATGGATGGGTAGGTAGGGGGGTAGATGGATGGATGGGTGGGTAGATGGATGGATGGGTGGGTAGATAGATAGATAGATGATAGATGATAGATAGATAGATAGATAGATAGATAGATAGATAGATAGATAGATAGATAGATAGATAGAGTGGGTGGGTGGGTGGGTAGACAGGCAAGCAGCTGATAATCTTTGTTTCCTGCTCTCAAAAGTGTACACATGCATAACATGGACATTCACATGCTATGTCCATATCTATATACCTATACCCTAACATATAAATGCCTATAAATACTAATCACTGTCCAACTTGAATACGTAGCGGAAAGAGGAAACTTGAGAGTTCACAAGGTTGATGCTATATGGATCAAAACTGTGACTGACTCTGGATGCTGCGGTACAGATACCACGGAGCCCCCTCCTAAAAGGAAAACAGGTCGTGAGGAGGACATGTAGAGTCCCAGGCATCCCTGGGCACCCTTCTCAAGCATCCTCATATGCCACATCCTGGATAGAAGGGGGTGAACTGCAATCATCTTTTCTGCCGTCCTCACCACTCTATCCGAAGCAGTCATGCTTTCAAACCAGACTGTAATGCATATGACAGGATGCTCTTCATCGTCCCTCTCTCTATATATATAGTGGCAAAATTCAGTGCTTCTTCCTAGGTTTCATGCATCTTATCCACACCTGTTCTGCTGAGCGGGAACCAAATTGGCACCGTGAGAATCCGGAAGAAAAACGAAGGCCAGATGGTGGCGGTTATATGAGGGTGGCTGGCAAATAATCAAGCTCTGTTTCCCAACGTCATGCTCTTGCATAAAACTCTGTATATAGCCTATATGTTAATCAAGAGCCCAGAATAAACGGGGTTTAGAAAGCGAGGCTGCAACAGCCTGGCTTCCTGAAACTCTTAAAAAACCTCCCCCCCCCCCCCCCGGTCCATGTTTCCTTCCTGAAAAAGCGACAGGAAAATACTACGTTGTAAAGTTCACCCAGATACTTCTTTTAAAACTTAAGATGCGGGGGCTGGATCCGGCCCTGGACTGCTTAGATCTCACTCACAGTTAATGACTTGAAAACAGCACAGGCTCACGGTGCCTCTGCCAGTGAAAAGGGAGCTAGGGGGCTGCACGCCGGCAGTGGGCTCGCAAAACAAATTAAAAAACAGAACAGGAGGAGAAGTGTTTCCCCTTTTGCATTTGAGCAGGCGAGAAGGGACAGGGAAAGAGAAAGGGGAAAGAAAAAGATGGGAAGAGAGCAAGGAAGGAAAAATAAGGAAGAGGGGAAGGAAGAAGAAGAAGGAAGGAAGGAAAAAAGAAGAGAAGAGAAAAGAAAGAAGGAAGGAAAACAGAGAAAAAAGGAGAAGCAAAAGGGCTGGAGGGAGGGAGGGAGGAAGGAAAGAAGGTTAATAATGATGAGACAATTTTTTTCAGGAAGATCTGAAAAATATCAATCTTAAATGAAAGGATGTAAAGACTGGAAGGAAGGAAGGAAGGAAGGAAGGAAGGAAGGAAGGAAGGAAGGAAGTGCACTGGGTAATGAAATGTTTGCAAGAAAACAACCAAGCTCAGAGAGCACCAAGGACCCCACAGTCCTCCTCCTCCTCCTCTCTGCAAACCTCACTTCCCTTCTAGCACTGATAATGTTAACTAGTTGGGTAATAAAACGTCTGCTAACGCACCACCAAGCTCAGAGAGCACCAAGGACCCCACAGTCCTCCGCCTCTCTCCCCCTTTTCTTCTCCTCTCTGCTCTCACTCCCTTCTAGCACTGATAATATTACCTAGTTGGGTAATAAAAACGTCTGCTAACCACACCACCAAGCTCAGAGAGCACCAAGGACCCCACAGTCCTCCTCCTCCTCCCTGCAAAGCCCACTCCCTTCTAGCACTGATAATGTTACCTAGCTTGGTAATGAAACGTCTGCAAGAAAACAACCAAGCTCAGAGAGCATCAAGGACAGCCCTTCTCTTACTCCTCCCTGCAAAGCCCACTCCCTTCTAGCACTGATGATGTTACCTAGCTGGGTAATGAAACGTCCGCAAGAAAACCACCAAGCTCAGAGAGCGCCAGGGACCCTTCATTTCAACCCTGAGCCTCAAATATTCTCCTTTATTGAAACGCAGAGGTTCTTGGGGATTTCAGCACAACAACCTGTTTTTGGACTCCTTCCTTTTTCACGTTTCACGTTCACCCCAAAACCCAAGCCGAAAGAGAACGTGTGTACCTGCTTTGCTTTCTCCGTGTCCAACATTCTCTGGAGTTCCCGCACCCGGCACTCAAACTGGGTCTTCTCGTCTCCCAGAACGCTTCTCCACGCCTCCCATTGGCGCTCCTTCTCCAAGAGCTCGTCGTTCAGGGCCTCCAGATCCATCACTTGCTCCTCCAGCATGGTACAGGTGGTCTTTAAGGCCTCCATGGTCTACAAATAAATCCCCAGCAGTTTTTTTTTCCCCTCTTCCCAAAGTTCAGCTCGAGAGCATAATCATCATCTCCTTTGAATGACCACTGAACTGAATGGAGCTGAGTGTTTTACTGGCCCATTGCCCTTCCTGTTGCCAGAGTGGAGTTTTGTTCAGCAAATATATTCTCATTGTGCACAGAGAAGAGAAATATCTGCCTCTACCTAGGATCGAACTCCCAGCCTCCTGATTGTGAGGCGAGGAGCTCCACCGCTAGGGCCACCACACCACTCAGCATTTAGGCTTATATCATCGTTTTCTTTTAACAACCCCATAATCCCTTGAAGGGTGGAGTCTTGGCAACTGAATGGAGCTGAGTGTTTTACTGGCCCATTGCCCTTCCTGTTGCCAGAGTGGAGTTTTGTTCAGCAGATATATTCACACTGTGCTGAGAGAGAGAGAAATATCTGCCTCTACCTAGGATCAAACTCCCAGCCTCCTGATTGTGAGGCGGGAGCTCCACCGCTAGGCCACCGCGCCACTCATAATCAAGAGCATAATCCCAGTCTAACATAAAGCTCCTTTAGATTCCTTGCAAAGCGGTTCTTAACATTTACTGAACCCTTTCAAGGAAAGAGGCCCAGGATGGCCGAGTTCTCTGGATGGGGGCATGCTAGATAGAAGAGAGGAACAACAGTGTTGGAGGAATTGGAGGGAGCACTTCAAAGATCATAAAATGGGGAGAAATGAACTATGTGCAGGGCTTATACTGCTTGTTCCCAGACCAAGTCTTCAGAATAGAATAGGATAGAATAGAATAGAATAGAATAGAATAGAATAGGGATATAGAATGGGATGGGAATAGACTAAAATAGAAATAGGGTAGAATAGAGTACAGCAGAGTAGAATAGAATAGAAAAAATAGAATATAATAGGAAAAAATAGAATAAAATAGGGATATAGAATGGAATGGGAATAGAATAGAAATAGGAATAGAAATAAGAACAGAATAGACTAGGAATAGGGTAGAATAGAGTAGAGTAGAGTGGAGTGGAGGAAATGGAAGTGAAGTGGGAATAGACTAGAATGGAATAGGAATAGGGTAGAATAGAGTACAGCAGAGTAGAATAGAATAGAAAAAATAGAATATAATAGGAAAACATAGAATAAAATAGGGATATAGAATGGAATGGGAATAGGAATAGAAATAGGAATAGAAATAAGAATAGACTAGACTAGGAATAGGGTAGAATAGAGTAGAGTGGAGTGGAATGGGAATAGACTAGAATAGAATAGGAATAGGGTAGAATAGAGTACAGTAGAGTAGAATAGAATGAAAAAATAGAATAATAGGAAAGAATAGAATAAAATAGGGATATAGAATGGAATGGGAATAGGAATAGAATAAGAATAGACTAGACTAGGGTAGAATAGAATAGAAAAAAATAGAATAGGGATATAGAATGGAATGGAACGGAATGGGAATGGGAATAGAAATAGACTAGACTAGGAATAGGGTAGGGTAGAGTAGAATAGAAAAAAAAGAATAGGAAAGAATAAATAATAGGATAGGAATAAAAATAGGAATAGAATAGAATAAATATTAGAATAGAATAGAATAAATATTAGAATAGAATAGAATAAATATTAGAATAGAATAGAATAAATATTAGAATAGAATAGAATTAAAAAATAAAAATAGAAATAATAGAATAGAACAGAACAGGATTAAAAATAAAATAGAATAAGAAATAGAAATAATAGAACAGAACAGAACAATAGAATTAAAAAATTGAAATAGAATAGAATAGGATCTTGGAGGTCTTCTAGTCCAACCCCCCGCTTAGGCAGGAAACTCTCTACCGTTTCAGACAAGTGGTTATCCAAATCTCTTCTTAAAAACTTCCCGCACTGCAGCATTCACAACTTCTGGAGGCACGTTGTCCCACAGAGGGATTGTTCCAACATCTAACGTGCATTTAGTTGGATGGCTGAACAAGAGCCGGCCTTTGTCAACTGAAACAGGGAGGACTTACTTGCTTTTGACTGGTGAGCTGCATTTCCCGTTCCGTGATCTCGCGACGGAGATGGTCAACCTCGCTCCGCAATTGAACCACCTCGTTGTTCGCTCCCGAAGCTTCGTCCAACTGCTTGGAGAGGAAGAAATTCTGGTTGTTCAGCTCGGCATTGTCCTCAGTCAGCTGATTCAGCTGCTCTTCTAGGTCCGTGATCACCTAGACGGAAAGAACAACACGCCGGGAAGTGGGGGGGACGGAGGCGGGGGGGGGGGGAGAACAGAAAACACATCTAAGAAACGGGCGGAGAAGAGAAGAGGACGAGTCTCCCGACAGCCAACTTCCAAACTTCCTCAAACGGGCGTTCTGGAAGTTTTATCATGCAGCTTTGCAATAATGGCACATGCTTAAATAGCCAGGTGTCGAAGCTACATCCATAACTGGGTCGAAGGCCCGCTGTCCTTTAATCGTTTGGCGTTAAGATGCACCTTGATGTAAGAGGTTTACTTTTCATGCCACGACCTCGGGGGGTTGGAAGAATGCAACAGCAACGAGCAACTGGCAGCCCTGCGGTTCTCTGGCCAGATCTGCGGGTGTTCAAACGACGGTATAAAGCAAATGGATTTATCTTTCCCAACCTGATGTTATCCTCCCTGTGGACCACAGGCGCTAACTTCTGCAAGAGGGATACTGAGGATTCGCGGAGAGGCCTTGGGAGAGAGGCAAGTTACCTGTTCGGTGACTCTTTCGAGATTACTTCAACAAGAGAGGAAAACCAGGGTTTTGTGCCCAGTTGCCCTCCGGCCCCTCCAGCAGCCGAATCGGAGGAGGAGGAGGGGGCGTGGGAGTCAGGGTCAGGATCGAGGCAACCCGAGAGCTCCGTGGGGAAAGAGGGAATGGAATTGGCAGAGAGAGAGAGAGACAGAGGCAGAGCCTCGGCTGTCCAACAGCCCTCAGATGGAGAGTCAACAGCCCCCAGGTCTGGAGGTAGCTGATAAGGAAGTGGAGGAACAGCTGGATCCAGTGCCTGAAGGCAGAGGAGAGGAGAGCAATGGAAATCTACGGGCCGGTTCTCGGGACGGAAGAGCCACAGCTGATAGCGAAGCCCCACCCTAGCTCTGGGGATAAAAGGAAGGGGGCGGAGATGAATACAAGTGGCAGAGGAGAGGAGAGCAGTGGAAATCTACGGGCCGGTTCTCGGGACGGAAGAGCCACAGCTGCTAGCAAAGCCCCACTCTAGCTCTGGGGATAAAAGGCAGGGGGCGGAGATGAATAGATGCATCAGACAACTCTTTATCTTCCGGACGGACGGACTTGTTAGTCTGCAGCGAGAAAGAAACATTTTGCCGGGGCTTTCCAGCGCTCCGTCTAAAGGAAATCTTTGAGGTAACTTCAGAGGATTTGCCGTGTTTCGGGAGCTGTTACCAACACCTAACCGGCCGCCCATTCCCATTTAGCGTTAACCATGGGGTTAAATGTGACGAGCACCTGCCATTCATACGCATTTTAGAGAGGCAAAGCTAATAGAAGCACTTCAGCGAGAGGCATATAAAGAACCGGGCAACGACGCTTTTACGAAGCAAAGAAAGCTGAGGTCCATTAAAGCAGAATGGGGGTGAAGATGTACTGCTTCGTCCCACCCCAGATGTTTCCAATGCTGCTGGATAGACCGCCAGGCCGCACAGAAAAGGGAGGCAAACTGGACGAAGACATACCGCGTGGCTGAAGCACCAAAAAACCCACAATTTGGGAAGGAGGTATTAAACCGCATCGAGTTTCCGGACAAAATGCTCGACTAATAACGAAATCACTTTTCTGAAAAGTTCTCCCAACCCACACAACTTGCTCGCGTGGTTGTGACTCCCCAACCAATGACAATGTCTCCATTTTCTTCCCCGGCAACAGAGGAAGAATCAACAGGAGGAATAACATGATGTGAATAGGAATCAACGCAAATGTCACCCACGGCAATTAAAGAAAACATCCTGACAACGAGGCTCCCATGCTTAGACATTGTCCACCTAAAAGCATCTCCTCTTGGTTCATTGTATCTTGAAGGTCCCGTTTTTGGGAAACCATTCTATTTCCTTGGTTCAGCTGCATGGGGAGGGAGACAGGAGAGGAGGGCAGGAACTATTTCTCATCCTTTGATAAAAAAAATATAAAGCTAGCAAGCATCTGGTGGGACACGGTGGCCCAGTGGTTAAGATGCTGTGCTTGTTGATCAGAAAGGAGTTGGGAGGGAATGGGGATTTTGCAGTATCCTTCCCCTGGAGTGGGGAGGGAATGGGGATTTTGCAGTATCCTTTCCCTGGAGTGGGGAGGAATGGAGATTTTGCAGTATCCTTCCCCTGGAGTGGGGAGGGAATTGAGATTTTGCAGTATCCTTTCCCTGGAGTGGGGAGGGAATGGGGATTTTGCAGTATCCTTTCCCTGGAGTGGGGAGGAATGGAGATTTTGCAGTATCCTTTCCCTGGAATGGGGAGGGAATTGAGATTTTGCAGTATCCTTTCCCTGGAGTGGGGAGGGAATGGAGATTTTGCAGTATCCTTTCCCTGGAGTGGGGAAGGAATGGGGATTTTGCAGTATCCTTCCCCTGGAGTGTGGAGGGAATGGAGATTTTGCAGTATCCTTCCCCTGGAGTGGGGAGGGAATGGAGATTTTGCAGTATCCTTCCCCTGGAGTGGGGAGGAATGGAGATTTTGCAGTATCCTTCCCCTGGAGTGGGGAGGAATGGAGATTTTGCAGTATCCTTTCCCTGGAGTGGGGAGGGAATGGGGATTTTGCAGTATCCTTTCCCTGGAGTGGGGAGGAATGGAGATTTTGCAGTATCCTTTCCCTGGAATGGGGAGGGAATTGAGATTTTGCAGTATCCTTTCCCTGGAGTGGGGAGGGAATGGAGATTTTGCAGTATCCTTTCCCTGGAGTGGGGAAGGAATGGGGATTTTGCAGTATCCTTCCCCTGGAGTGGGGAGGGAATGGAGATTTTGCAGTATCCTTCCCTGGAGTGGGGAGGGAATGGAGATTTTGCAGTATCCTTCCCCTGGAGTGGGGAGGGAATGGGATTTTGCAGTATCCTTTCCCTGGAGTGGGGAGGGAATGGAGAGTTTGCAGTATCCTTTCCCTGGAGTGGGGAAGGAATGGGGATTTTGCAGTATCCTTCCCCTGGAGTGGGGAGGGAATGGGGATTTTGCAGTATCCTTTCCCTGGAGTGGGGAGGGAATGGGGATTTTATAGTATCCTTCCCATGGAGTGGAGAGGGAATGGAGATTTTGCAGTATCCTTCCCCTGGAGTGGGGGGAATGGAGATTTTGCAGTATCCTTCCCCTGGAGTGGGGAGGGAATGGAGATTTTGCAGTATCATTTCTCTGGAGTGGGGAAGGAATGGGGATTTTGCAGTATCCTTCCCCTGGAGTGGGGAAGGAATGGGGATTTTGCAGTATCCTTCCCTGGAGTGGGGAGGGAATGGAGATTTTGCAGTATCCTTCCCCTGGAGTGGGGAGGGAATGGAGATTTTGCAGTATCCTTCCCCTGCCACGCCCAGAAAGCCATATCACACCCACAAAGCCACGCCCACAGACCCGGTAGTAAAGTATTTTGAATCCCACCACTGGATCCAGGTATGACTAAACGCTGTGAGTAGCCTGGAGTGGGGAGGGAATGGGGATTTTGGCAGTATCCTTTCCCTGCCACGCCCAGAAAGCCATATCACACCCACAAAGCCATGCCCACAGACCCGGTAGTAAAGTATTTTGAATCCCACCACTGGATCCAGGTATGACTAAACGCTGTGAGTAGCTTCTCATATCGGTTGGAAATGAACAATGGTTGCAAAAAATAAAAAAATTACACCTGACACATTCAAATTTCAATTTTACTAGTAAGAGACAGTGGATGCGAGGACATAAATAAGAAAATAGTTCTCTCCACCCCACCATCCCGGCTACAGGTTAGTTATAAAACTTGGTACAACACTTGAGGTTACCTTGGTAACTCAGATAGACTCAATCAGTAGTTATTTAGTCATTAAAAATAAAATGCTTTTGCTTATACTTTCAGAGGCACATGGGCCTCTGAAGAGCGGGGGCCAGAGGCAAAAGCAGGAATATACAGAATTCTCATCCTTTGGCCGAGCTTAAAAAACAAGGCCACTTGGATGGAGGGACCTGGAGGTCAACCATAGACTGGACAGAGTTTAGAGCCTAATCCAGCAAGAGAAGATGGTTAAATAACAAATCGGTTTTGGCTTAATGCATCTTCTATGACCATGATGGCGAATCTATGGGACACCTGCCAGAAATGGCACACAGGGTCCTCTCTCCAGGCACGCTGGCTTTGCCCATTGCTCTTCCAGCTTCCGGTTCACATGTGCGTGCTGGCCAGTTGGATCTTCACACGTGCAGGAGCACTGGAAAACAAAAGAGCAACTCCATGGCGTGCATGCGCACACCAGGAACCTGAGCTTCCAGTTTCCGGGATGCATGGTGGTCTTTGCATGCGTATGCATGACAGAAACCGGAAGACCAGGTGATTGGGGGAGAGAGGCGGGAGGGAGGGAGAGAGAGAGGCAGAGCCTGAGCCATCCATCAGCCCTCAGATGGAGTCAACTGCCCCCAGGTCTGGAGGTGGCTGATGAGGAAGGAGGAACAGCTGGCTCCAGTGCCTGACGCAGGGGATGCACAGAAAGCAGCGGAGAGGAGAGCAGTGGAAATCTATGGGCCGGTCCTTGGGACTGAAGAGCCACCGCTGCTAGCAAAGCCCTACCCTAGCTCTGGGGATAAAAGGCAGGTAGTGGAGATAAATAGATGTGGCAGAGGAGAGGAGAGCAGTGGAAATCTATGGGCCGGTCCTTGGGACGGAAGAACCACCGCTGCTAGCAAAGCCCTACTCTAGCTCTGGGGATAAAAGGCAAATAGTGGAGATAAATAGATGTGGCAGAGGAGAGGAGAGCAGTGGAAATCTATGGGCCGGTCCTTGGGACTGAAGAGCCACCGCTGCTAGCAAAGCCCTACCCTAGCTCTGGGGATAAAAGGCAGGTAGTGGAGAAAAATAGATGTGGCAGAGGAGAGGAGAGCAGTGGAAATCTATGGGCCGGTCCTTGGGACGGAAGAGCCACCGCTGCTAGCGAAGCCCCACCCTAACTCTGGGGATAAAAGGCAGGGGGCGGAGATGAATAGATGTGGCAGAGGAGAGGAGTGGAAATCTATGGGCCGGTCCTTGGGACGGAAGAGCCACCGCTGCTAACAAAGTCCCACCCTAACTCTGGGGATAAAAGGCAGGGGGCGGAGATGAATAGATGGGGCAGAGGAGAGGAGAGCAGTGGAAATCTATGGGCCGGTCCTTGGGACGGAAGAGCCACCGCTGCTAACAAAGTCCCACCCTAGCTCTGGGGATAAAAGGCAAGGGACAGAGATGAATAGAAGTGGCAGACAACTATTCATCTCCTGGCCGGACAAACTTGTTACCCTGTGGGTGGAGAGAAACATTTTTGTGGGTGTTGCTGACGCTCCTCATAAAAGAATCACTGTGTTCACTTCAAAGGGTTTGCTGTATTAGGGGCAAGCCAGGTTCACTTTGCAACCGTGTTCCCGACTTTAACAACTGTAGGGATTCGCTTAACAACTGTGGCAAGCAAGGTCATAAAACGGGTGGAAAAACCCGCTTCACCAGTGCCTCGCTTAGCGACAGAAACATTGGCCTCAATTACTGTCGTAAGTCGAGAACTACCTGTAGTCAGGATTTGGCTGTACACTGTGACAGTTCCACCATCCATTGTTCATTTTGTTTATTCCTGTCTGAACCATCGCAATTAAAATAAGGCCCCCTATGCCGTGTAAAATTTAGAATGCAAAATACACGATTAAAACGTGTACATTTCCCACCCCCCCTCGATCCAGCCCTTTGAATCGATTTGCTCAACGAGCTGGAAGGAAGGAAGGAAGGGAAAAAAAGAAGCTTAAAATCTGAAGGACGAGGGCCTTCTTCCAATTCACCTCATGCGGTGCTGCCTTATGCCTTCTTTGCTCCCTGGTGTAAAAGAAGTGTAAAAGATTTAAGAGGCTGGAGGATTTCTGAAATGAATTCGGTGGAAGAGGGAAAAATACGCAGGCGGGCAGAGACCAAGGGATGGGACGATTTAGGCAGGAGAACCTCTCCCTCCCCCCCCAAAAAAAAAATAAAAGAAAAGAAACTTTATTTAATTTGATCTTTGGCAGGTGGGCTGTTACCTGGTGAATGGGATAAAATTCAACAGATCTAATGCAACAGGCTTATTTTATACTAGCCGATACCCCGGTGTTTACCCGGGTATTTATTTATAGGGGGGAAATGCCCGGACCAACCGTAATCCCTAATGTTGGATTTTCCCCGACCCGAGGGAGCCCCCTTGTGGAGTACTGTAAATCCGTTACCACAGCAACTCCACTGCGCTGTACAGAAGACATTTTACAGCAGTACAGTAGAAGCCATTTTAAGGCACAAGAGGCTGTATCTTAACAGAACACACACCCTGAGGGGTTTTAGGGGTCTTACTACCACAGTGTTTGTTTCCAGAGAGTAAGTCATCTGTGTACCAAGTTTGGTTGAAATTGCTCAAAGGCGTTCCAGAGTTATGCTGGAACATACACACAAACACAAACAAAGCCGTATTTATATAGATAGAAGAAGATATAGATATACAACGCAGTCCTGTTTTCATGAATCACATCCCAGCATCCTTACGAGCCATAAATACCCTCGGCTGCCCATGTTTAGCATAATATTTCAGCTAAGAATAACTGCAGCCGTCTGCACCTCCTGTTCTCCGTCAGGAAATATCGCCAGGAGAGCAAAATTCCTCCTGCCGAGGCACCAAGGAGGCTGTTGCAGCAATAAAACAGCGAGGATTTAATGGAAAAAAACAACAACAACTATCTTTAAATTTCCTAGGAAATCAAAACACTGTTTTGCTGAAGGACGCCGAACCAAAATCAAAGGCACACCAGGGGAACAAACCTCATTCAAGTTTGGGTCAATGAGTTTGCCGTAACGGATATTTTAGCTCTCCAGAGTGACTTCTTTGAATGTCTTACATCCTCCTCCAAGCTATTTCTGAATTTAGCAGCCAGTCTGCAGCCTGGCTATTAATACACTATGGAAAAAAGTGTATTTTATATATTAAGAAAAAAATCCTTGCCGCTTTGGTACACATACAGAAACAACAGGTCTATGACAATTTCACTGTGGCCAACTCGCCACTTGTGGCCATTTCCGTTGTCATGGGAGAATTCCCTGCGGGACCAGAGTTACACTAATATCAAAGAAACGGTGGAACAGAAAGAAGACGAAAGGAAGGACGGAATGGCATGTGAATGGCAAAAATTGCAATATTTTGTTTGAAACACCATATTTTTCAGAGTAGAAGATGCATCATTTTCCCCTATAAAAGAGCACGGATAAGTTGATGCGTCTTATACAACAAATACAGCCATTTTTGGCCTCCTGCATCCCATTTTTGCAAGGAAAAGGGTGAAAAACGGGCCACTTTTTCGCAAAAACGGAGGCTTTTCGCAAAAAACGCTCTGTTTTCCCCCTATTTTTCACAAAAACGGGGGCATTTTTGCCTTCCCCCCAGCCCTGCTGAAGCCTGCAGAGTGCTCCTGGGGGGCCAGGGAGGACAAAAACTTTTTTTTTTCTTACCTCTTCGGAATCTTAGTGCCTCTTATACACCGGTGCGTCTTATCGTCTGGAAAATACGGCGATTAAATCGAATGATTAAAACGTCCCACAGCAAGTTGGCCAGGACCAGGGTGGATCTGAATTAAATTGAGTTGATTTAAAAGCACTACTTTAAAAAGGCTTGATTTGAATCGACTTCGATTTAAATCATAATTTTTTAAAGAGCACTCGTCTCTTCTCGCAGCGGCCCGCTGTTGACTCACCGACAGTTCTGTTCGCTTTAATGGGACGGCTGGCGATGCAGCAGGGACGCAACAAGGTATGGGACGTGGCGAGCAGCAGGTGAGTGGATGCCTGCTAACAGGCACTGCCAAATGACAGGTGCTCTGTCATATTAACGTATTTTTCAGAGTATAAGATGCTCCGAAGTATAAGACGCACCTAGATTTTGGGGAGGAAAACAAGGGAAAAATATCTGCCTCTGCCTCCCAGCAATTTGCCTCCTTACAACAAACAGCACAGACAACATACACTGTTTGTGGTGTTATATTTCAGACTATACTTATATAGATGCTGTTAAAACTGATGTGCTTTCTGGAAGTATGGTTATTCTCTGCTATTGAAAAGAATAGCACTTTTTAAAACAACAGCACGGGGCCTCTTCAGATCAAGCATTTATTTTAAAAAGCTTCTTCATTTTGTTAAGGTGTCTAGAACAATAATAAAGCAGTCTTTTAAAAAATAAGTCTATAATTTGAACATTCTATAGGCATTTATAGTTGTTGACTTACCTCCTTGCAGCAAACAGCCTGATTAGCACGAGAAAAAAAAAATTCTGCCTCTGCCTCCCAGCAATTTGCTTCCTGGAGCAAACAGCAAGTTTCCCTTTCACTTTCTCCTGATCATCAGCTGTTTCAGGCTGCAGGATTGCTAAAGTCTATTGAAGCGCTGCAACGTGGTTTTTTTAAAAAAAACATTTTCTACCCCACTTCAAAAATCTACCAGCTACCAAACCAAACCGGACGACACCCATTTTTTGAGCAACGTCAGCTTCCCTTGCTCAGGGGACGGGGGAGGTCTTGTTACAAAAGACGTATTTTTTCGAGGACAACCCCCCCCCCCACACACCGTTCATTTCGTCGGCGCAAGATCTGGTGTGCGTTGCTCCGCATGCAAGTGGCGGCCTCGGAGGCGCGTTGAGAGATGGCGAGGGGCTCGCTCGAGATGCAAGGAAAGGAAAAGTGGAGATGAGAGCTTGCATGCATGATTTGGGAAATTGGGGGGGCAGGTAAGGGCAGAGAGGCACGTGGCTCGGCCTTTTCCATCCAAGGGGAACCTGCGGCAAAGAATGCAGCGAGGCAGCCGTGCATGCAGCCATTCCCCCAGCTTGCAGCAAAACGCAACGCTCGCGTCGCCAATCCCCAAAATGCTTCTGCCTTAGAGAAGGATGGAAGGTTGTGTGTCTCCCAGTGGAATCTACAGGGTGAGGGAGTATATCATCTTAAAGAGACATTGAGGCTGGCTGGAGGCCCGAGCCTATAAGTTTACTACCAAACACGGTCTTGGAAATGTCATATTATATATATATATATACCCATCGTTTTGTGCAGCTGCTTAAACCATTTCTATTAGCTGCACCGAAATGAGATTTTTTAAATTTATTTTCAATTGTTTTTCGGGTGGCTTTGAAAGTGGCCAGATTGAACGCTTCCAAATCTCCAGAGAGAATGTTACTTATTTATCTATTTTCTTCTGGAGATTCTCAAGTAAGAATTCAGATCAGTCTCGGTTCTGCTAAGCCCGGGGGGGAAAGCCACGACTCCTTCCGAAGCCTTTTTGCCTTCCCAAGGAGCAGACAGAGCCACAAAAACGTGGACCGTTTCCGTCTCATCTCTGATTTTTTTCAAAATAATTCAAGATCTCGGTTGAATACTCACTGTGCAGCTATTCACGAAGGGCTTCAAATTTCACGCTGGATTTCATCTCTATATGCCTAGAGGAGGTAAGGAATTCGTCATCAATGTTTGCCACACATCAGAGGCAGCCATCCAACAGCGTTTGGCTAAATGAATCATCGAAACAATCTACCAGCAAGCAAGTTTAGGGAGGAAGATCCTGCAGGATACTATCCTGCTGAGCTAAAAAATAACAACAACAACCCAGGCGGGTAGGCCTCAGCATCTTCTGAAACTTTCAATCGTATCTAAACATCTATGGAGTTTCTCGCTCATCCATGGTTGTCCCAAAGGTGCTTTTTCAAAGGCAACTGGACTTTCCTTGAAAGTCGTTTCCCTTCTCATCCAAGAAGCTTGGAAAGAATTGGAACACAAATTATAAATTAACACGATCAGCAGCACTTAAAGAAAATATATACAAAATGTTTATCGTTGGCACTTATCACCAACAAGATGGCTTAAAATGTACCCAATCATGAAACCGACCTGCTGGCAGTGTAAAAAGTACAAAGGGACTTATTATCACATATGGTGGACCTGCCCGGAAACACAAAATTATTGGAACAAAAATTTGAAATGGGGTGCAAGAAATACAGGAGAACAGATAAAATACAAACCCGAAATCTTTCTACTGGGAATAATCAAAGGGAAATATACAAAGAAATTAAGTACATATTAACACACTGCTAACTACAGCTAGAATCAGCATTTGCCCAATGCTGGAAACAAAATAATACCCCCTCGGATGAATTAGTGATAAAAAAAACTTTGGATTGTGCAGAGATGGACAAATTAACACTGATAATTAAAAGATAGAGTCGGAATATTATGAAATTTGGAACCAATTGGTACCAAATGGCTGCAAACAAGAATAAAATTAATAAGCCAAAAAAACTATATATAAATATATAGAACTGTGTATAAAGGGTGTGTAAATATAGAAGCAAACTATTATACATGTACAGGTATGATGACATATCAATGTTGATGTAATGACTGTACGGTATTGTAGAAGGAAAAAATAATAAAAATCTGTCAAGAAGCTTCTTCAGTTCTAACGAAGGAATGGAGGATGGAAGGGTTCATATTCCTTGCCCGAGTCGTCAACGACTTGGCAGTCTGTGAACGACGTAGATCTATCGTGTTAAACCACCAGATGCCTGCAATAGGAATTTAAAATCCTTCCATCCTCCACCACTCAAGTTCAGAACCAAACGTAGATTCTTTACAAGCGAAACCGCCTTGCTTGAAGGAAAAAAACAAGAAAAAGTCCAGCTGCCTTTAGAAAAAGCGCCTTGGGGGTTTTTCACTCCTATCCATGATGTCGGGGGGGGGGGGGCACCAAGGACGTGCATAAAACTGAAGGTTGGTGCGGTGAAATAACCACATTATATGTGTGCCTCTCCAAAGAAACTTGTTCAAGAACAAGTAGAGCTAGAGGCGGCGGGAGGAGTCAACAAGTCACCAGCCTAGAATCGTTACATTCCCACAACCAGTCTAAACCTCTGACCTTAGACTTAGTTCATTCTGTTAACTATCTATAGCAATAGCAGTTAGACTATATTACCGCTTCCATAGGGCTTCAGGCCCTACTCTACTGCGGTTTACAGAGTCAGCATATCGCCCCCAACAACAATCCGGGTCCTCATTTTACCCACCTCGGAAGGATGGAAGGCTGAGTCAACCCTGAGCCGGTGAGGATTTGAACAGCCGAACTGCTGAACTGCAGTCAGCCTGCAGTGCTACATTTAACCACTGCGCCACCTCGGCTCCTATCTATCTAGCGCCAATTAGGCCTTGAACGTTAGTTGCCCAAATTCTTGTGTGTAAAACTGCAACTTAAGTGCGATCTTTGGGTCTTTGCGCCAATTAATTCATTTGCCGGATGCAGTTATTGTCCCTAGCGCCGTTTGATTTTATTTTATTTTTTAAATATTAATTAACGCACCAGGCTATTGCAATCTTGTTCCAAAGACGAAAGCTAGAGGGGGAAATAGCAATAGCAGTAGACTTATATACTGCTTCATAGGGCTTTCAGCCCTCTCTAAGCGGTTTACAGAGTCAGCATATCGCCCCCACAGTCTGGGTCCTCATTTCACCCACCTCAGAAGGATGGAAGGCTGAGTCAACCTTGCGCCAGTGAGATTAGAACCGCTGAACTGCAGATAGCAGTCAGCTGAAGTGGCCTGCAGTACTGCATTCTACCCACTGCGCCACCTTGGCTCTTCTATCTTTTATCTTCTCTTCACCTCGGCCTATGACAAAACATTGCGCCAGCTCCCCGCAATCTTGTCTGCTAAAGACCCTGGTTTTTTTTTTTGAGGGGGAAGGGGAGAAACGTAGGTCGCTGAGCGGGTGGCATTTCCCGTGCTTGGTTTTTGCATTTGGAAACGAAAGGGCGGAAGAGGTAGTCCTCAACTTACGACCACGATTCAACCCCCACATTTTCTGCCGTTCAGTGAGACCTTGGTAGGTGAGGTGGGTTTTGTTTTTTTTTGCTCCATTTGATCACCTTCCTTGCCACCGTTGTAAGTGAATCCGCACGAGGCTGATAAGTTAGTAAGATGGTTGTTAAGTGGTTGTTAAGATCCATAGCAACTGTCATAAATACGAGACAGTTGCAAAACATCTGGATTTTGATCACGTGGGGATGCTACAGGGTGAAAAATAGGTTGCAAGTCACTTCCCCCCCGTGCCGTTATAACTTTGAACGGTCAGTAAACAAACTGTCGTAAGTCGAGGACTACCGGTCTATCAGGAGAACCTGCCAATGAAAAATCAATCCCTGGAAATGTCTACAAGAAGCTATTCCAGTATACTAAGAAAATACCTCTTCCCACAACCAACGATTCCTGGCGATAAAAGGAAGCCTAGAGATACCAAAAAAGACGTTGACGGGCATTTTAGTAAAACCTACTGTGTTTCCCCGAAAATAAGACAGGGTCTTACTTTCTTTTGACCCCTGAAATAAGCGCTGGGCCTTATTTTCGGGGAGGTCTTATTAATTTTTGAGATGCAGGAGTCGGCGAGCATGGTCACCCATGGCTGCGGCTGTGTTGCACCGCTGCTGCAGCGCAATGCGGCCGCCCGCCAGCTGTTCGCCGTGCATGCACTTCCAGCCATTCTTCCCAGGACTCTGTACCATGCCGTCGGCCCGGCCGGATGTCCCGTCGCGGCTGTCGCCTCCCTCTTCTTCCCTAATGGCTTTTGCGGCGGCCATTAGCGTGACAGTAGAGGCATGGCAGCTAGGTTGGCGGAAGCAGCCGTTAGGTAAGGGCGTGGGAGATGTGGAGGGAACGTTCCGCCCTCCCTACTCACGCCCCTCCGGCCTAACCGCGTCACCTCGGGTTGTTTGCGCGACAGAGGAGATGGCGGGGGGCCAGCTGTGCATGCGTCTCAATATTATTGGGAGGGCTTATTTTCAGGGTTGGGTTTATTTTAGCACATGTGCTCAGAAGCCTGATTGGGCTTATTATCCAGGGAGGAGTTATTTTTAGGGAAACAGGGTATATTATTATTATTATTGTTTTACAAGCAAAATGTGACACCCCCCCAAAGCTCAACACACACCCACGCACCCAGCGCCAAAGTCCTTCTCCAATCTTACTCTGAAGGTTCCGGGCTCAGTGGACGTTTTCCCCCCGCTGCGTTTTATCCAAACGTCCTGAATCAAAGGCATTCAAGGAAGCAAAAAACTGTTCCAGCAAATTGAAAAGGAACCAACTAGAAACGGAGGGGGCTTCCTTGTCCCCAACCAGCTGCATTGTGGCGGGGGGGGGGCACTGAGACATGGTCATGCCACCCAAATGTGAAGCTCGATGGCTCAGTGGCTAAGACGCCGAGCTTGTCGAGCAGAAAGGTCAGCAGTTCGGCGGTTCGAATCCCCAGTGCCGCGTAACGGAGTGAGCTCCCGTGACTTGTCCCAGCTTCTGCCATTCTAGCAGTTCGAAAGCAGGTAAAAAAATGCAAGTAGAAAAATAGGAACCACCTTTGGTGGGAAGGGAACGGCATTTCGTGCGCTTTCGGGGGAGTTGAGTCATGCCGGCCACATGACCACGGAGACGTCTTCGGACAGTGCTGGCTCCTCGGCTTTGGAACGGAGAAGAACATCGCGCCCTACAGTTGGGAACGACTAGCACATATGTGCAAGGGGAACCTTTACCTATGAAGATCAGCGACAGAGGAAGCACGAGATGGAAACGTCTCCTTTTGGCAGGGGAAAGACGGCCCGTCTGGTATGATTTTACGGCTTAAATCAACCGATTTTTGGAATTAGTGGATTAAAAGTTAAGTCCTTCTTCCAAAGCTTCCAGAGGTATGGAAGGACGCTTGAAGGAAGGAAAACGGACCTCCACTGAAAAGGACCACCTTGAAGAGCAACTTGGGTGTACAAGAAGGCAATCAACCAACAAGATGTGCATTATTATGGCACATGCACAACCTTCTTCCCTATTGCTATTTGGGCAACTTACACCCACTGAATTCGAAAGCTAACAGAATCACACAACCTCTGAGAGCTTGGCAAACTGTTCGTCTCTATGGACATCTGTTAATATTTGCATCTGACACCAACTGAGATGTAGATTTGAGTCTGACACCAAAGCCGATGTATATAAAAGCATTTGCCCAATATATTCAGGGTGGAGGACTCCAGGTTTCTGCAACCTAATGCTCTCCATACAAGCCAGAATCACAAAATCCCAGATTTTTCTGCCTGGCCAAGTGCAACAATCGTGGGTGCTGCGTGGAAGTTTTAGGGAGTGGCAATTATGAAGGGCACGAGGTTGAGAAAGGCTACGAAAGTCCAACTAGCAGGGAAGTCTCCGGAATTTCAGCAACAAGGTATTTGCAAAGCAATTACAATGTGTTTTGTGTTGTGGCCCAGCAGGAGCCGTTGGAGCTGCCACTAGACTCCGACAGCGAGGGGCCCTATGAGTCGGCCCTGGAGGATGTGGAGGACCCTGGACAGGGTTCCGATTCCGAGCAGGGCGCAGAGAGACTGGTTGGCCACCAGGTGGCGCCTGAGCCTTCGATCAGTGGGGAGGAGACAAGGGAGAGTGATCCAGAAACCAACAGTGAGTTGTTCCGGGATGCACGCCGTCGAAGAGCTACTTGGCAGCAAGAACTATGTAATTACAGGAGGTAATTATGCTCAGCTGATGGTCATTAGGCTCTTCTCCAGACTATATAAAAGACTGCTTGTGCCACGCCCCTCTTTGCAGAAGTCAACGCTTTGACTAAAGAGAAACTAACTTGGCAGGCTGGATTGCTGCCAGAGTTAGTCTGAATTGCTGCCAAGGTTTGTCGGCCTTGCTGCCAAGGTCCTTATCTGTTCGTTTACTTGGCTTTCAGCCACCAAGATTCTGGTCTTGTTATTAAAGGACATTCTCATTAAGCGTGTCTCGGCTTTCGTTACTGGACAGAGGAGGGGGTCAGAACAGTTTTGTATATAAAATCACCATACAGTTTAGCAGAAGGCTATCCAAACTAATTGGCTCTAAAGGATGTCACGCTTTGGCATTGTTCACGCCCACCAGCAGAGCTGGTGGCAGAGTCAGACAGTGGGGAGGTTGGGGAGGAAGATGGGCCAGTCCTGGAGTCTGGGGAAGGCTCTGACGTGGGCTCTGCGTTGGAAGCAGGGATGGGGCCATGACCGTCCGAGGGTTATCAACTGCCTTTAAAGTTGGAGATTAGTGGGGCAGAAGAACAGCTGGAGTCTGTTCCTGATGGGTGCATGCACAGTGTTGCCAGGAGAAAGGAACAGCTAAGGAACAAGGGCCGACTCGGGAATAAAGGCACAGATGGACGGTGAATGGCCCCTCCCAGAGGGAATAAAAAGGAGCAAAAGGGGAATGGAGTTTGCAGGAGACAATTAGTTGGCTTAATTACTGCGAAGATTTGTTTGTGACTTCTTGCCAAGGAATTGCTGCTACAGCGTGGCATCTGGGAGATATCGGCCTGGCAGCTCTCCAAGCCTGATAAGGTCTGTGGTTGTAAATTTACCCTTGAAAGACTGTTTGACGGGACTTAGCCGGATGTGAATGAGAGGATTTCCCATGAGCTTAATAAAAAGGGGTTTTTTTTTTGATTGGGTGAAGCCGAGCGGTGTCACTTACGAACCCAAGATTGCGATATCATGACATCCGTGACTTCTGCGTGTCCTACATGGGAGGTGGACTTCCCAAACTGAAAGACCATGCCTCTTGCCCAGTTCTGCTAAGCCCCCGAAGATACATATACAGAAGATCCTTGGACTAAAGACTGGTTATACCTCTATCTGGATGATTGTTCTCTTACAGCAAGCTTGCAGCTTCAGGAGAGACACACATGGGGTGGGAAGGGGTGGGGGGGGGGACACCTGCCTAGACAGCCAGATCAGCCAAATCCACCAGGGCGATCAGTGGGGTGACAGGGGTTGCAGCCGGATTGTATTGTATTGTATTGTATTGTTTGTATGCCGCCCTTCTCCGGGAGGACTCAGGGCGGCGAACAATTCAAGGGGAGAAAAAGGGGAACATAAAAAGACAAAATACAAATAATAAAAGTAGACAAGTCGCACAACCATACAAGTCGAGAGGGGAGGGAACTCATCACCCCCAGGCCTGCCGGCAAAGCCAGGTTTTGACAGCTTTTCGGAAGGCCTGGAGAGAGGTGAGGGTCCGAATCCCTGCGGGGAGTTCATTCCAGAGGGCCGGAGCTGCCACAGAGAAGGCCCTCCGCCGGGTAATAGCCAGGTGGCATTGGCTGGTAGATGGCACCCGGAGGAGGCCAACCCTGTGAGATCTAATGGGTCTGTGGGAGGTAATTGGCAGCAGGCAGTCTCTCTCGGATCCCCCTCTCGTTCTCCAGAAGTCCTTTTCCAAAAAACTTCAAGCTCCATCACGCAGCTCAAAGGCAGAAACAGCATAGCTGTTGGGCGCTTCCCTAACTTCACAATTTCTAGGTCCCTGTCCCCCCCCCCCCCCAAAAAAAAATCATAGCTGCTTCGGCAAGGAAGAGAACCCAGCCACCAATACCATAGCCAGACCTTGGCCAGACTGGATTCAATCCCCCCCCACTGCCCCCCAACTTCTGAAAAGCCATTTGGATACATCAGAAGTTAGAAAGAAAATTGAAATAGGGGAAGCACCAGATCAGATGGACTTTCAAGTTTGTATTACCTATTACGAATGTTTTGAAGACCAAATCTAATTCTTAAAAAAAAAAAAAAAAAAGGAAATATGCTGTTACCCAAGGATCTGCCATGCCAGATTATTGGCAAAAAAGGGCAAATATTGCTTTATTACCAAAGAATAGAATAAAATAGAATAGAATAAGAGAGTTGGAAGGGATCTTGGAGGTCTTCTAGTCCAACCCTCTGCCTAGGCAGGAAACCCTACACCACTTCAGACAAATGGTTATCCAACATCTTCTTAAAAACTTTCAGTGTTGGCGCATTTATAGCTTCTGGAGGCAAGTTGTTCCACTGATTAATTGTTCTAACTGTCTAAATAAATTTCTCCTTAGTTCTAGGTTGCTTCTCTCCTTGATTAGTTTCCACCCATTGCTTCTTCTCCTGCCTTCGGGTGCTTTGGAGAATAACTTGACTCCCTCTTCTTTGGGGCAACCCCTGAGATATTGGAAGACTGCTATCATGTCTCCCCTAGTCCTTCTTTTCATCAAACTAGACATACCCAGTTCCTGCAACCGTTCATCCTATGTTTTAGCCTCCAGTCCCCTGATCATCTTTGTTGCTCTTCTCTGCACTCTTTCCAGAATCTCCACATCTTTTTTATAATATGGGTACCAAAAGTGGATGCATTCAAAGTGTGGTCTTACTGGGGCTTTTTAAAGCAGTACTTATTCTTCAGGTGAACCAGGTAACAAGAGGTCTGTCCTTCCAATTTTAGAGTGAGAAACGGCCAGGAGAAGACAGGAGAAGGCAGCATCTTAGATATTGGAAGACTGCTATCCTGTCTCCCCTGGTCCTTCTCTTCACTAGACTAGCCAGGCCCAGTTCCTGCAATCGTTCTTCGTATGTTTTAGCCTCCAGTCCCCTCATCCTCTTTGTTGCTCTTCTCTGCACTCCTTTTAGAGTCTCCACATCAAAAGGAAGGACAAGATTCGACCTCTGCTATGAAGTATAGGGCTGATTTCATTATTGACGGTTGAGTATAAACCTTCTGAGCAGTGGAATAAAGGAGGGAGGAGGAAAAGGAGGAGGACTGTGGGATCCTTGGTGTTCACTGAGCGTGTTTCTTGCAGACGTTTCATTACCCAACTATGTAGCGTCATCAGTTCTAGACAGGAGCGGGGTTTGCATTGATGTTCTCACCTTAGTTGGGTAATGAAACGCCTGCCAGAAAATGGCCAAGCTCCAACAAGCAACAAGGACCCCACAATCCTCCTCCTCCTCTTCCTTCTCTCCCACTGCATTCTAGCCCTGATGATGTTACCTAGCTGGGTAATGAAACGTCTGCAAGAATATAACCCAGGAGCCCACAAAACATGGCATCTTTCTGAATGAAAGAATGGGTGGAGAAGCTTTTCATGGAGCCTTTTGAACGTTCTCCAGAAGTTTTGAACAGGAAACGGGCCGTCTCCAACCTTCGCCCACCGCTTCAAGCTCTCAAGAGCCAGCAGGGAGCGTGCTCCCGACCCCAGCCCGGAGTTCAAAAGCTTACCGTCAGCGCCTGGATCTCTTCCTCGGCTTCGGCCGTGGTCTCTTCCAATTCGGTTTTAGCTTCCCTCAATTGGCTTTCCAGAGCTGCCCGGGCGGCTTGCAACCCTGAAATCTGAGATTCCCTCTCCTGGAGGGTGAGCTGCAATTCAGTCAGTTGCCGCTTCAGTTCTAATTTTTGTTCTTCGTGTTCCAGGCTAACCTGAAGGACAGAATTTTTTTTTTAATAATTTATTTTATTTTATTTTTAAATAAACAATCCATTTCCCATTAACCGGCGTGTCGTCTGGGGGGTCAAACATTTTGGGCCCACTTTAAAATATGCAATCTGATTCATTATTTTCTCTCATCTTGGTTTGCCGTATTTTTTTTGGATTATAAGATGCACCTGACTATAAGACCCACCTAAATTTAGAAGAGGAAAACAAATTGTAATCTGGGACTTAGGGAAAAGACCTATAAATCTTATTAATAAATTTCTGTTTAGAGCTGGTTATAAAGGTACAATCTCTTTTGGACCTGAGGAGAGGAGAGGTGAGATAAATAGTAAATAATTTTTAGTTAACTACAATAATAACAAGGAAATGTTAATGGATAATATTTAATGATATATACAGGTGTGTTGTACTCAGAGGTGGGTTCCTACCAGTTCGCACCTATTCGGTAGAACCGGTTCATCAAATCTACCAAACCGTTTAGAAGAGGTTCCACCAGTGGACCCGGAAAGCAGGCCACACCTACAGAAGAGCTTCCAAAATTTTTTGAAACCCACCACTGGTCCTTGGATATGATTATTCTACACTATCATGCTCATATTTATAAAACTCAGTGCCTCTGTGGAAGGTAAGGATGACTACTGCGTTTGTGGTGCAATCAGAACATTGCGTGTGTTGAAGTTGTTTTAACGCAAACCAAAGATGCCTTTTAAAAAACAAGTTTACATCCTATTCTTATGCATGCCAGTGCTGTG
Organism: Thamnophis elegans; assembly: GCF_009769535.1. Taxonomy (NCBI): domain Eukaryota; kingdom Metazoa; phylum Chordata; class Lepidosauria; order Squamata; family Natricidae; genus Thamnophis; species Thamnophis elegans. The sequence continues at coordinate 4,565,080 of NC_045553.1, forward strand.
TGGGAGGTAATTTAAGGTGGTTCTGACAAGTGTCGTCGGCATCTTCACATCCGGTCACATGGGTGGCAAGCCACTCCCATCCGGTCACGTTTTCACCTTTATGAACTATCTCACTGGACTTTTAGTTTTACATCTCTCCCCCTGGACTGTGTCTACCACCGTGCTGTTGCCCATTGGACTTTATATCTCTATGTATGGACTACTCGCGTATTTTTATCACCTTTCTATACCTGCGCAAATTTTTCCTTGTAAGTAGTGTGGATGTGTATGACTGTAAGCGAATGACCCCACTTTTAGACTTGTGTAATTCCCTTTTTATCATACTGTTGTATTTTTAAAATTTCTTCCGGGGGTGTGAGTGAGTGATTGAGTGTTTGGGTATGTAAGTGAGACTGGGATGGGAACCGGGTTCCCCCACACTGAGTGCTTCGCAGAAGTGCGGGGGGAGCTGAGCCTACTCCAATCTCAGGATGACTGATTCGAAGGGCCTGTCGGAAAACGCGGGGACTATGGGGGTGGGTGGAGGGACTACGGACACGGGAGTGGGCCGGAGCATTACGGTCTTAACAGGGAGGGGCAGATATGGCGGGGACTTTAGGGCTGGCCATTACCGGGGAAGGAGGGCTCGCTACGTTACAGACATCCCTCCTTCCAGCCCTATGAGTCCCACTCCAAGGCCAGATGGCGCGAGTAATCAGGACCCTGGTCTCAGGCTGCTGTCGCTAAATGCCAGGTCTGTAGTTCATAAGGTTCCTCTCGTTTGGGACTTAATTTTAGACGAGAGGGCAGACCTGGCATGTATTACTGAAACCTGGCTGGGCCCGGAGGGAGGAATCCCCCTCGTAGAGATGTGCCCAGAGGGCTTTCAGGTGCTCCAGCAGCCGAGGGCCCAGGGAAGGGGTGGGGGTGTGGCCATTGTTATCCGAGAGTCTCTAGCACCTCGTAGGATCCCTGCTCCAGAGCTTGTCGGGTGTGAGTCCCTGCTGGTGAAGTTGGACCTCAAGGGTCAAGTGGGTGTGCTGCTAGTGTACCTGCCTCCCAACTGCGTTGCAGCAGCCCTCCCCTCGCTCCTCGAGTCAATAGCCGAGCTGGCAGTTGAGTTCCCCAGACTTATGGTTCTGGGGGATTTCAACTTGCCTTCGCTCGGTGAACACTCCGATGGAGCGCAGGAGTTCATGGCTTCCATGACAACCATGGGCTTGACCCAAGTAATCCAGGGACCAACCCACTCAGCGGGTCACACGCTTGACCTTGTATTTCTCTCGGAGCAGTGGAATTGTGATCTTGGTCTGAGGGGTAGCGAGATCTTGCCCCTGTCATGGTCGGACCACTACCTATTGAGGCTTGACTTTCGGAGACCAAACCCCCACTGTAGGGAGGAGGAACCGACCAGGTGGTTCCGCCCCAGGCGACTTATGGACCCTTTGGGGTTCCAGACGGAGCTTGGGGTTATTCCTGATACTCTCGCCCGCAGTCCGGTGGAGACTCTGGTTGCTGCCTGGAACTCGGCAGCGACGGAGTCCCTTAACCGGATTGCGCTTCTACGGCCGCTCCGAGGCAGTGGATCCCGGAGGGCTCCTTGGTTCACTGAGGAACTCTGGGAGATGAAGCGCCGGAAGAGACGCCTAGAGCACAATTGGAGGTCCAGTAAATCCGAATCGAGCCGAGCACTTTTAACAACCTGCATCAGAGAATACATTCGAGCAATCAGGACATCTAAGAGATCACATATTGCCTCTCCGATTGCGTCCGCTGAGTCACGCCCAGCCACCCTGTTTAGGATAACCCGTTCCCTCCTAAATAGGAGGGACACGGGCGATCCGCTGCAGGGCAGGGCTGAGGATTACGTCCAATTCCTCGCAGACAAGGTTGCTCGGCTCCGGGCGGACCTGGACTCCAATCCTGCAGAACCAGCCGAGGCACTAAGGGATAATCTGGTAAGCCATCGCTGGATTGATTTTCAAGCTGTTACCCCTGAGGACATGGACAAGGCGATGAGAGCTGTTGGCGCCTCCACATGTATGCTGGACCCGTGCCCCTCCTGGCTGGTTGTAAACAGCAGAGAGGTGACACGAGGCTGGATCCAGGCGGTTATTACCGCCTCCCTTCGGGAGGGGGTCTTTCCCCCCGCTTTAAAGGCGGTGGTGGTGAGACCCCTCCTGAAGAAACCATCCTTGGATCCAGCCATTTTAAACAACTATCGTCCAGTCTCCAACCTCCCCTTTGTGGGGAAGGTTGTTGAGAAGGTGGTGGCCTTTCAGCTCCAGCGATCCTTGGAGGAAGCCAGTTATCTCGATCCATTCCAGTCCGGCTTCAGACCTGGCTACAGCACAGAAACCGCTTTGGTCGCATTGACCGATGATCTCTAGAGAGCCAGGGATGGAGGCCATGCCTCCATCCTGGTGCTCCTTGACCTCTCGGCAGCTTTCGATACCATCGACCATGGTATCCTTCTGCGATGACTGCGGGAGGTGGGGGTGGGAGGCACTGTTTTACAGTTGTTCTCCTCTTACCTCTCGGACAGGTCGCAGTCGGTGTTAGTCGGAGGGCAGAGATCGACCCCTAGGCCCCTAACACATGGGGTGCCGCAGGGATCGGTCCTGTCCCCCCTTCTTTTCAGCATCTACATGAAACCGCTGGGTGAGATCATCCGACAGCACGGGATAAAATACCATCAATATGCGGACGATACACAGTTGTATCTGTCCGCCCCGTGCCAACTCAATGAAGCGATGGACGTGATGAGCCAGGGTCTTGAGGCTGTTAGAGACTGGATGGGGGTTAACAAGCTTGTGCTCAATCCAGAAAAGACCGAGTGGCTGTTGTGCTTCCCTCCCACGAATTGGCCAAGTGTTCCATCTCTCAGGCTGGGGGGTCAAATTGTACGCCCCTCAGATAGGGTTCGCAACTTGGGAGTCCTCCTGGACCCTCAGCTGACTTTTGAACACCATTTGTCAGCTGTGACCAGGGGGGCATTTGCCCAGGTTCGCCTGGTGCACCAGTTGCGTCCCTACCTGAACCGGGAGGCCCTCACAACAGTCACTCGTGCCCTTGTGACCTCTAGGCTGGAGTACTACAATGTGCTCTACATGGGGCTGCCCTTGAAGAGTATTCGGCGACTTCAGCTGATCCAGAATGCAGCCGCGCGAGCGATCGTGGGTGCACCTCGATTCACCCACGTAACACCTATCCTCCGCGAGCTGCACTGGCTGCCTGTTGATCTCCGGGTGCGCTTCAAGGTGCTACTTGTCACCTACAAAGCCCTTCATGGTATTGGATCTGGGTACTTGAGAGACCGCCTACTGCCAATCACCTCCACTAGACCGATAAGATCGCATAGATTAGGCCTCCTCCGAATTCCATCAGCCAGCCAGTGTAGACTGGCAACTACTCGGAGGAGAGCCTTCTCGGTGGCTGCTCCGACCCTCTGGAACGAACTCCCTGTGGAGATCCGGACCCTCACCACCCTCCAGACCTTCCGCGCCGCACTTAAAATCTGGCTATCCCGGCTGGCCTGGGGTTAAAGACTCTAACCCCTACTCGAATTGTATGACTGTTGAGTTCTTAAATGATGTAGTGCTTTTATGTTGTAAATTGTTTGTCCTCCCCCCCCTTTTGAACTGTGAGCCGCCCTGAGTCCCCCCAGGGAAAAGGGCAGCATACAAATAAAGTGAAACTAAACTAAACTAAATAGCAGTAGACTTAGCAGTAGACTTATAAACACATGGGCGGCAAGCCACTCCCACAAAGGAGGCCACACCTACAGAATAGGTTCGAACAATTTTTGAAACCCACCACTGGTTGTACTAGTAAAAGCAAATTGGACATAAGCGTTAATTTGTGAGTTGCGGATCGCGCCTAGGCAGGCAGGAAAGGGCGCAAAATTCGAGGTAGGAGAGAAGAATAAAAAAATAAAGCTGCAAGAAAAATCCTGTGGATGTAACAAAATGGGAGAAAAATACTACACAAAAAAAAATCCTAACTAACACTATTCACTGGAGAGTCACTGAATAGCTCCTGTTAGGCCAAAGACTGAGGTTAATCTGGGAGTCACCAGGAGGAACAGAGGGAGTGTCCTCAGATTTATCTCAGTCTCCAGGCAATTGGGCCGTAACAATACCCATACAGTGACGCCTCTCACGCCCCACCTTGGAAACTGTTAGATATCCTACTAACTGACACTTTTTTAGAATATGTTATAAAGATGTAAAATTATGGCAGACTCACTGAGATTGCGAAAGCACGCCAGTAGGTGGTTGTGTCTTGAAATATAAATGATTTTAGATTAAAAAACACGTTTAAGTAACTGTAATCAAATGAAAATTGTTGCGCGGGGATAGTAAAAGACATAAATTCTAAAATGTACAACTCAATTTGAATGAAGTATATGTAAAAGATTGTGGAAGAAACGCACGGAATGTAACTGTAACCAATTGACACGCTTTCTATAAGATGTAACGAAAGATGATTCCTTTTTTCTCTGTGTTTTTGTTTAATAAAAACAATTTTTTTAAAAAAGAAGAAGAGGAAAACAACAACAAACAAAAGGTTTTTCGGCCTCTGCACACCTTTTTTTGAGCCTTTTTTCCACCCATTTTCTAGGCTTTTTGGCCCATTTCTTCGGCTTTTCTCGGCCCATTTTCAAATCTTTTCTTGGCTCATTTTTTCGGGCCGTTTTTGAGGCTTTCCGAGATTGATTCTGACAGGTCAGAGCAACACTGTTGGGCTGAAACATGGAGGTTCCTTTTCTTCCATGTTTGCATTTACCGACCTCGGAAGGATGGAAGGCTGAGTCAACCTTGAGCCGGTCAGGATCGAACTGCTGGCAGTTGGCAGAGTCAGCCTGCAATTCTTCATTCTAACCACTGTGCCACCACAACTCTTAATAGCACTTAGACTTATATACCGCTTCACAGTGTTTTGCAGCCCTCTCTCAGCGGTTTACTGAGTCAACCTATTCTCCCCCACCATCTGGGTCATTTACCAACCTCGGAAGGACTGAAGGCTGAGTCAACCCTGAGATAGATGGATGGATAGATGATAGACAGACAGACAGACAGACAGATATGGATGGATAGATAGATAGATAGATAGATAGATAGATAGATAGATAGATAGATAGATAGATAGACAGACAGACAGACAGACAGACAGACAGTGTCAGGCCTGCAGCGATCTTTTCTTTTGGGTCTTTGGCCTGCCACACTTTCTATTATTCTACTATGCAATTTTCTATTGTGGGAAAATGGGAGGGGGGATTGTACGGAGTTAAATGCTATTTAGCCATAACAACATTCTTTCTAGAAAGCCAAGGTCAACCTTTGTCTTTGCACCTCTGCATCTGACCGGAACTGGATGGGTGGAAGCTGCCAGCGTGGCAGTGGGAGATTGGACCATGGGATGAACTTGTGGGTGTGGGTGTGGGGGGCAAGATCTTGAACTTTCAATGGGTTGGGGAAAACCGGGAAGCTTTCAGATTTGGGTTTTCTCAGATGTGCCCACATGGCTCTCTTAATAAATTGGAACTTGGAGGAATCCTTTGCCTTGGACTCTGAGTTTGGATGCTATTTGGAAGACAGACAGACAGACAGACAGAGAAAGAAAGAAAGAAAGAAAGAAAGAGAAAGAAAGAAAGAAAGAAAGAAAGAAAGAAAGAAAGAAAGAAAGAAAGAAAGAAAGAAAAAGAAAGGATAGGTAGATAGAAGATAGATGGAAGATAGATAGATACAGTAGATAGATGGATGGATGGATGATAGGTAGAGGGAGAGAGAGCAATAGCAATAGACCTTAGACTTATATCCTGCTTCACAGTACTTTCCAGCCCTCTCTAAGCGGTTTACAGAGTCATCCTCTTGCCCCCAACAATCTGGCTCCTCCTTTCGCTGGTTAATGCAAATGTGGAAGAAAAGGAACTTCCATGTTTCAACTCAACGGTATTGCTCTGACCTATCAAGAATCAATCTCTGGAAGCCACAGATGATCACAAATGTGCTTGTTGATAATTTGATAGTTCCCCCCCCCTACACACACACACAGCCTTTTGTCTCTGTTTACACCCTGCCAAAAACGTGTTCTGGCATTTGAGAAACAGACTCGATGCCATCTGATTAAACGGGAAACTAATTTCTTCCCTCTAGGGCACCGTGCTAGTTTTAAAAGGTTGCTGCCCGTAACTAACTCCCATCCAGGGCAATATTTCAGGAAAGGGACTAAGGAGAGTTATCTGATCTTGTAGGATTGGCGGATGTCCTTAAGAAAGGCAGGCCTGCAGAAATGGTAGTTACTCGGTCGTGTGAACGGTAGGAACACCCCATATATATATATATATATATATTAGATTTTTACAACCCCTGGTAAGCCCCAATTATGGGAGGAAGCTAACTGCTTCCATCATCTGTCATTCAGCTCGTCACAAGAGTCCATCACGACAGAAACCCAATATTTTTACTGTTGCCTTTGTTATATTTGTGTTTTTTTATTTGTGCTGATAAATAAATAAAGGGAGACTAGTATAAATAAACCCTTTATTTATTTATCAGCACAAATAAAAAAACACATTATATATAATATATAATTATATATATATAATTTTTTACCTCTCTTAACCTCGTCTCCAACTCCAGCAGGTGAGTCTTGTCCGTGTGGTCCTGATGGCTGATTTTTTCCAACTGTTCCTCCAGCTTATTGTTGTGAGCCTCTAATTTCCCAGCCTGAGTTTCCAGATAAAATTTCTGCTGCCTGAGCTCAGAAATCATCTCTTCTTGGGCTTTCCTAAAAAAATAGATAGATAGATATATCATTTTTTTTAAAAAAAATGGAGTTGGGGTAGTGTTACATAATCTAACCTAGGGATCACCAACCTTTCGGACCTCAGGCAGGCAGGGAGCATCAAATTCATAATTTTAAATCCCACAGGCCACTAATATGATCTAGCTAATGACCAGCTGGGCTTACTCTATCTATCTATCTATCTATCTATCTATCTATCTATCTATCTATCTATCATCTATCTATCCATCCATCCATCCATTCATCCATCCATTTATCTATCCATACATCCATACATCCATACATCCATCCATTTATCTATCTATCTATCTATCTATCTATCTATCTATCTATCTATCTATCTATCTATCTATCTATCTATCCATCCATCCATCCATCCCTCTATCCATCCATCCATCTATCCATCAATTTATTTATCTATCCATCCATTTATCTATCTATCTATCTATCTATCTATCTATCTATCTATCTATCTATCCATCCATCCATTTATCTATCCATCCATCCATCCACCTATCCATCCATCCATCCATTTATCTACCCATCCATCCATTTATCTATCTATCCATCCACCTATCCATCCATCCATTTATCTATCTATCCATCCATCCATCCATCTACCCATCCATCTATCTATCTATCTATCCATCCATCTATCCATCCATTTATCTATCTATCCATCCATCCATCCATCCACCTATCCATCCATCCATCCACCTATCCATCCATCCATCCACCTATCCATCCACCCACCCACCTATCCATCCATCCATCCACCTATCCATCCATCCATCCGTCCGTCCATCCACCTATCCATCCATCCAATGCATCTATCTATCCATCCATCCATCCACCTATCCATCCATCCATCCGTCCGTCCATCCACCTATCCATCCATCCAATGCATCTATCTATCTATCCATCCATCCATCTATCTATCCATCCATCCATCTATCCATCCATTTATCTATCTATCTATCCATCCATCCATCCATCCATCCACCTATCCATCCATCCATCCATCCATCCACCTATCCATCCATCCATTCACCTATCCATCCATCCATCCACCTATCCAATGCATCTATCTATCTATCCATCCATCTATCCATCCATCCATCCATCCATTTATCCATCCATCCATCCCTCCTTCCATCTATCCATCCATCTATCTATCTATCTATCCATCCATCCATCCACCTATCCATCCATTCACCTATCCATCCATCCATCCATCCATGCACCTATCCATCCATCCATCCACCTATCCAACGCATCTATCTATCCATCCATCTATCCATCCATCCATCCATTTATCCATCCATCCATCCCTCCTTCCATCTATCCATCCATCCATCTATCCATCCATCCACCTATCCATCCATTCACTTATCCATCCATCCACCTATCCATCCATTCACCTATCCATCCATCCATCCATGCACCTATCCATCCATCCATCCATGCACCTATCCATCCATGCACCTATCCATCCATCCATCCATCCATCCATCCATCCATCCATCCATCTATCTAGTGCAAGGTCATTTACATGATCTATAACAGAATAACAGAGTTGAGAGGAACCTTGGAGGTCTTCTAGTCCAACCCCCTGTTCAAGCAGGAAACCCCATCCCATTTCAGACAGGTGGCTATCCAGTCCATTTTTGAAAATTTCCAGTGAGGGGACACCCACAACCTCTGCTGGCGAGTTGTTCCACTGGTTAATTGTTTTCATTGTTAGGAAGTTTCTCTTTCATTCCAGGTTGCTTCTCTCCTTGATTAGTTTCCATCCGTTGCTCCTTGACTGGCCTTCTGGCGCTTTGGAGAATAGGTTGACATCCCCCACCCCTCTTCTTTGGGGCAGCCCCTCAAATATTGGAAGACCACTATCATGTCTCCCACTAGTTCTTCCCCCCTTCCCCTAGACTAGCCCCCTCGCCAGCCTGGTCCTTCGGAGGTTTCTCCCAGGAGAAACGTAACTGGCCCACAACTTGCAAGATTTTAGATATCTCCTGCAATTCCAGATAAAGATGCCAAGACTGCATACAGAATGCAGCTGCGCGAGCGATATTGGGTGTACCTAGGTACACCCACGTTACACCTATCCTCTGCGAGCTCCACTGGATACCTATGCAATTCAAGGTGTTGGTTATTATCTTTAAAGCCCTACATGGCTTAGGGCCAGAGACCGCCTACTGCCCCATTCCTCCCAACGGCCGGTGAGATCCCACAGGGTGGGCCTCCTTCAGATGCCGTCAGCCAGACAATGCTGGCTGGCGGCTCCCCAGAGGAGAGCCTTCTCTGTGGCTGCTCCGACCCTTTGGAACAAGCTACCCCCAGAAATCCGGACCTTGCCCACTCTCATGGCCTCTGGGATTGGGCGGCCTATAAATCGATTAAATAAATAAAATAAATAAATAAATACACACCGTCTGGCGACAGACAGACAGGATGCAATTAGGGGAGAGATGTTCTCTGCGGTGGCTGTTCAGGCCTATCCCTGCTCCGAATTCAAAAGGGGGCGCTACACATTGAGTAACAGGCTTGCTCAAGTGCTCCAGACGGGTGTGAGTCAAGACAACATAATAGTAGCATTTATGCTTACATGTTCCTCTGAGTAAACAGGCTGCTGTTTGCTGCCAGCTTGTTAGCTTCAGACAATTCCACTATTCTCTGCTCCAGGGATCTGATCTTCGAATCCATCGCGTTGATCATCTGAAGAAAGACATATCCCCCCCGCCACCGCACTCCATTAATACAGCTGTATTAATAGCGATGTTCAAACCAGGATGGATTTATTCCATTTCTCCAGCCGCCCGACTCAACCCATTGACTCTGGCCGGCTTACCGTCCTAAAATTATTTTTTTAAAAACCATTAAAAAGGGTAAAAACACCCACGAGATAAATAAACACAAACAGCAGCCATGATGATTCATCTACTAACAGTAGAGCCAACGGAAGGGGGGCCCTTCCAAATCCCAGGGCACATAGTCAAGTATTTAAATCCAAGGAAACCGTTTCCAATCTTGGACAAGTCTACAAGACTTGTAGACTTCGACTCCCAGAATTCCCCCAAGGCAGCCATGCTAGGGCGCAAAGAAAAAAAAAATCTGCTGTGAACTCCACAGAGGTGTCAGGAAGGGCAGCCAGCCAGGAAAGGCTCAGCTCCATCCAGTCGCTCCGACTCTACTACCAAGCCAGGTAGGTCTTTAAAGGGGGCAAGGAGTACCTTGAACTGCACCCCAATGATGAAAATATCGGAAGGGGTGATGCCTTTCTCGCCTCTAGAATAAAACCAAGGATGGTGCTGGCCATCCTCCCGGAAAGGCTGCTTCACCAAATGTTTCTAAGCGTTTCCTAAAGTCTCTTCTAAGAGACTTCGGTTGTGGCTCGTCAGTGGCCAGAGGAGTTGGTGGCAGATTCAGTGGATGAGGAGGTGGGGAGGAACATGGGGCCAGTCCTGGAGTCTGGGGAAGACTCTGTGTTGCCAGACATCAGTGGGGCAGAAGAACAGCTGGAGCCTGTTCCCGATGTGTGCATGCGCAGAGCTGCCAGACGAAGGGAACAGCTAAAGGGCAGGGGTCGACTTGGGAGGAAGGCCACAGATGGACGGTGAATGGCCCCACCCAGAGGACATAAAAGAGGAGCGAAAGGGGAGTGGAGTTTGCAGGAGACAATCAATTCGTTTCATTGGTTTGTGACTCTCCGAGACTCCTTGCCAAGTTCTGCAGATCTCGGCCTGGCAGCTCTCCAAGCCAGATAAGGTCTGTGACTGTGAATCCTCCCTTGAAAGACTTTGCTGGAGGTGAATGAGCAGAATTCACAGTAATTGAATAAAGAGGTTTTGTCGGGACCAGGAGTTTGCTTCGTGGTTTGGGGAATCCTCGGTCAGAACAAATCCCCTCTGTCTGAAATTCATGGAAATCACCCCGCGCTCTATCCGAATTGCGCTCCCGTCTTCCAACTCCGCTCCAAACACTCTAAGGGCTCGGCAGGCGTGTTGGGGAAGCTCCCCACGGGTTCCTAACAGGAGGCCCCCCGGGCAAATTCTCAACAGCTCCTCCGTGCATGGAAAGATACCTTGACACCGGCAATGTTGATATGACAATTACTGCGTGTTAAAGCTCACGCGAAAGGCAATCTTGCTCATTTGGGTCAAGTGGCATTTTACACATTTCGGATGTGACTAAGAATCACCTACGAGGCGGGTGAGTCAAGCTAATTGAAATGCATCTAAAGAGCAGCCCCCCCCCCCGCCCGCCCGCTTACCGCTTTCTGCTCGGCGAGGATTTTGCACTTTTCGTGAGCTTCCTCCTCGTGCTTCCTCAGCATGTTCTCCAGAGTATCTTTGTCTGCCAGGTCCTTCTTCATTTGGTTGTCCAGCACCTGGAGGGAGAATTGTGGGGAGGAGGAAACAAGGGGGGCTTACTTCGAGGCCTGTCGACGTTCAGCCGAAACTTGGTGAAGGCCAAGTTTAAGTCTAAAGCGTCTAAAACGGCTTAAGGCAGATCTGGGTTTGCCTCAAGCCGTTTCGGATGCCTGGGAAATATGTCGGAGAAACACCGGAAGGCCAAACCTTTTTCGGGAATTGGCAAAATCTTTCTGGTTGGTCTTTGAGTGGCATTCTACATGCTGCATTCAAGAGACCTCATAAAATGTGTGTGCGCGCGTGCCTATGAGGATAGACAGACAGACAGACAGATAGATGACAGACAGATACATATAGATAGACGTCTTGGATGGATGGATGATAGATAAGATAGATGACAGACAGAATGGATGGATGGTAGGTAGATAGATAGATGACAGACCGATACACATAGATGATAGACATATTGAATGGGTGGATGGATGGATGGATGGATGGATGGATGGATAAGATAGATGACAGACAAGATGGATGGATGGATAGATGACAGGTAGATAGATATAAATAGACACTGGATGGATGGATGGATGGATGGATGACAGATAGACAGACAGATAGATATAGATGAGAGACATATAGATTGGAGGGAGGGAGAAATTCGAGTCGGCAGCAGAACTCTTATTGTTTAATGAGAGTGAGAGTGAGACAGAGAGATAATAAATATGATGGATGGATGGATGGATGGATGATAGATAAGATAGATGACAGACATGATGGATGGATGGGTGGATAGATAGCTAGATAGGATAGATAACTAGATAGCTAGATGACAGACAGATATAGATAGACATTGGATGGATGAATGGATGGATGATAGATAAGATAGATGACAGACATGATGGATGGATGGATGGTAGGTAGATAGATAGATGACAGAGATACATATAGATGATAGACATCTTGGATGGATGGATGATAGATAAGATAGATGACAGGATGGATGGATGGATGGATAGATGGTAGGTAGGTAGGTAGGTAGGTAGGTAGGTAGGTAGGTAGATAGATAGATAGATAGATGACAGACAGACAGATGCATATAAATGATAGACATATTGAATGGGTGGATGGATGGATGGATGGATGGATGGATGATAGATAAGATGACAGACATGATGGATGGATGGATGAGTAGGTAGATAAGATAGATAGATAGATGACAGACAAATATATATAGATAGATATTGGATGGATGGATGGATGGATGACAGATATAGATAGATGACAGAGATATTGGATGGATGAATGGCAGATAGATGGACAGATAGATATTGGACCAAGATTTCATTCTCTGAACTTGTGGGTCGGTTTCCCAAACGCTTCCTTACCAGGCTAGGTAATGTCTTCAGCAGAGTTTAGAGGGATGTCCGTGTCTGGATGCTAATGAAGATTGGCCACCAAACCCCCACACCCTCCTACATGCCTTCTAGATGTTTCATAACAGGAACAAAAAAGAAAAAATATTTGAAGGCTGGCATGTCCAGCTAAAAAGTCAGGGCCACTCAAGAGTCTAATTGCTCAGTTGCCTGGCGCTGTGAACATGACTTGGCACGAGTTTCATTAGATTCTTTCTTCGTATTTTTTCCTGCCTGGGTCAACCTGACTTCTGAACAGCCGCTCAACAGTTCCATGGCAATTTGAGCCTCATCCTTCTCCTTAACAATCACTTAAAGCTCTTTCTGGACCTACCCAGGGATTTCTTGAAAAAGGGGCGCACGAAGGGGGAAAGAAGGACACCAGTGGTGGGTTCCGGCCGGTATGGCCTAGCACAGCCGTATCGGTAGTAGCCGGGAGCGTACCGGTACGGTGGCCTTCCCGCGTTCTATACCAATTTGGTTGTATTTTAAGTACAATGACAATAAAGATTATACTTACTTATACCTGTTTTTAAAGGAACCAACCAATTGTGCATGCGCGCGCAGAGTGCAGCACCTGCGCCAGCTCCGACAAGCAGCTGGCGGTGGAGTCCGCATGCATGCTTAGCGCGCATGCACGAACAGGACACGCGGCCCCGTGAGCAGCGCACTGGTAGCGACGGGGAGAGGAACCCACCACTGAATGATGCCCCAAGAATCCTCTTCCCTTAATTTTAGAAGGGTCCGTAACGGTACCGTGTTCCCTGGCGTAATAAATCAAGATTTTGGCCCTCAACTGGGGGCCAGGAATTGGTTTTCTGCCTGGGCGGGTATGGTTCAAGTTCTGAGAAAGTCCTGTTTGACTTTGGCCTTGCAAAACAAATTGGCGATTAGGCCTCTGGCAGCGTTTCAAGGGAGATAAAGGTGGGTGCTTATCAGCCCGAAAGACTTTGGCAGACTTCTGTCGGACTCTTTACAAACTATTTGGGAATCGCAATTCACAGCCGTTGAAATAAAAAGAGGATTTTGGGGACTAAGATTGTGAAGCCTAGGTCAGAACAGGCTGCGCAGCGCACAGCAGCCGCACCGTCGCACCAAGAGAAAGACCGCAGCAGGAATCCTCCCCTTGTGCGAGGTTTCCTTTGTAATTTACTGCAAGAGCTGAGCTAACTGGGCAGCAAAAAACCCCATGATTGGACAGTTTGCTGCTCAATTTCAATAGCTTACTTTGAGGGAGGCAGTTTTTGGAGGGCTCAGAGAGGAAACTCTGTGTATGTGTGTGTCTGTGTGTGTACGTTTGTGCATGCATGCCTATGATAGACAGACAGACAGATGATAGATACATACAGATGATAAACATGATGGATGGATGGATGGATGGATGGATGGATGGATGGATGGATGGATGGATGACAGACAGATAGATATAGACACTGGATGGATGGATAGATGGATGACAGACAGACAGACAGATAGATAGATGACAGATACATATAGATGATAAACATGATGGATGGATGGATGGATGGATGGATGAATGGATAGATTAGATGACAGACAGATGCATATAGATGATAGACATCTTGGATAGATGGATGATAGATAAGATAGATGACAGACATGATGGATGGATGGATGGATGGATAGATAGATGACATAGATATAGACACTGGATGGATGGATAGATGGATGGATGACAGACAGATAGATGACAGATACATATAGATGATAAACATGATGGATGGATGGATGGATAGATAAGATAGATGACAGATACATATAGATGATAGACATCTTGGATAGATGGATGATAGATAAGATAGATGACAGAAATGATGGATGGATGGATGGATAGATGACAGATAGATAGATATAGATAGACACTGGATGGATAGATGGATGGATGACAGATAGACAGACAGACAGATATAGATGAGAGACATAGATTGGAGGGAGGGAGAAATTGAGAGCAGGCAGCAGAACTCTTATTGTTTAATGAGAGTGAGACAGAGAGAGAGAGAGACAGACAGACAGAGACAGAGAGAGAGAAAGAGAGACAAACAGAGAGAGAGACAGAGAGAGAGAGATAGTTGAGGGCAAGAGGCTGACTTTGTAAACCGCTCAGAGAGGGGCTGTAAAGCCCTGTGAAGTGGTTATTTGCTTTCCTTTCCCGACTCAGAGCGGCAGGAGGAGAAACGCAGGCTGTCTCCAGGGGGTCAAATCCACTTCTTACTTTGAGCCTTTCTTCATACATTTGTTCTTTCTGCTTCAGGTGCAGCTCCAGATGTTGGGCCGCCAGCTGAGCTTCCCTGTGTTTCTCTTCCAGTTCCTAGGAGAAAAGATATTTTTTTCAACATTTTGAACGCAGAAGCATACACACACACACACACACACACACACACACACACACACACACGAGATACCCGTGCTTCGCTATGTGATCGGGCTTGATAAATTGACACTTAAAGCTTGAAAATTCATGTAGAACGTGTAATTCCTTAGCATCAGAGCATATTAATATAAGGCAACTGGCAGTTGGAGCAGAGTTCTTTTCAGGTGGGGAGGGGGAGTAGAATGTCTAAACTCGTTGCCCGCAGGCCAGATGAGTCACGCTCTGGCCAAGCTCATATAAGGCAACTGGCAGTTGGAACAGTTCTTTTCAGATGGGGAGGGGGAGTAGAATGTCTAAACTCCCAGCCCGCAGGCCGGATGAGTCACACGCTGGCCGCGTCCATATAAGGCAACTGGCAGTTGGAACAGAGTTCCTTTCAGGTGGGGAGGGGGAGTAGAACGTCTAGCTCCTTAGCATCAACGCATGTTAATATAATACTGTATAAGAAATAGTGATGAGTTGATGGTCATTTCGAAAAATCCTTTCTTAGCGAGCTCCTAGAAGCCAAGAGGAACATACGGGCCAAATTTCAGGTTTGTAGGCTTTACAGTTCTGGAGATTTCATGACAAGTGAGTGGTGAGTTTTGGCTTTTATATGTATGTATGTATGTATGTATGTATGTATGTATGTATGTATGTATGTATGTATGCCAAAAGGGAAAGTTCTGCTTTCATCTTTATCTCCCTCTTCAAAAATCTTCTGCATTTCAAACATGAATCGGGGCTTTTGAAAAGGCCGTCCTTAATAAGGGAAGTGCTTCTTCATGCCTTCATTCCCAACTGGCTGCACGACCGACAATTCTTCTCTCTGCATTGCACATGAATAAATTACAGGCCCATCTGTAGGCTGAACTCTGAATATCGCTTGATGCAAAGCCACGTGGGTCCCAGGATAAATGTTTTGCAGGATCCAATCTGGGTCGCTCACCAGGACAAGAAGGGGTGGGTTTTTATTTTTATTTTTTTGGCCTTCTGAGCTTTCAGACTCATGCTGGAGCCCATCCTCGGGGAACTTTCTCCCTCAAGGAGTTGATGTGTTGTTGTTTGTGTGTGTGTGTGGGGGGGTGGTGGTTTCAGAACAGCACACATTCCGTTCGAGAGAAATTCCCGGAGGATGGGCTCCAGCACGAGTCCCCAAATCCTCAGGTCTCGACGGCTGACACAGATTGGATCCTGCAGGCATCTGATTAACAGTTTAACAGAGTTGGAAGGGACGCTGTAGGTCATCTAGTCCAACCCCACCCAAGCAGGAGACTCTATACCTGCGATGGAGAACCTATGGCCCTCGCCATAGCAGTCCTGCGTTGCTGCTCTGGGTTCCAGCCAGCTGGTTTTCACATGCGCCGGAAACCGGAGGAGCAGCGGGCTGGTGCGTAGGCCAGGAACATGATCTTTGCACATGTGTGCCAACTAGCTGGTCCTTGTGCATGCATGCACGCCAGGAACGGGAAGATGATGTGGCTGGCGTGCATGCATGTACCGGAAACTGGAAGATCGTCTTCCTGGTGCGCACCAGCTCACTGGATGGCTGCGCTTCCTGTTTCCAGGGTGCACAGTGCGCCAGCCAGCTGATCTTCTCACACACATGCGTGCCAGAAACCGGGTTGACCAGCTGGCCGGGCACACATGCCCTCACCGGAAACCAGAAGACGATCTTCCCGGCGCACCCCTGCGCCCCTGGGGCTGCTGTTTTGGTTTCCAGCATGGATATATTCCCTTTACAGCACCTGGTGCTGAAGAGGTTTGCCAACCATTTTTAAAAAATATATTTTTATTGCTTTTTGCATTGAAAAGAGTGCAGCACCGCGAAGCCGTTATGGCCATACAAACACATTATATGCACATCATCCCACCCATGAGTTGTCAATCTACTAAGTACATTATCCATCCTTCTATCCAATCACATTATTTACAATTTGTTCCGGTCTCGTCCCCTGGTCTTATACCAATCATAAAATCTGTTCCAAACTTCATTAATATTCTGACTCCTGTTTATTTTTTCATTCTCAGGGAAGCCCATCTGCTTCCGCCCAGGCCAATTTTTTTTTTTAAATTTCTGATATTGGGGTACAGCCCAAAAGCAATTATACGAACACCTTTGAGTTTTCTTTTAATTGCAGGCTAGCACGCATCTCTCTCTGCAATCGAAGGCAAATCGACAACAGCAGCTGCAACACACACACACACACACACCAGTGGTGGGTTTCAAAAAAATTTGGAACCTCTTCTGTAGGTGTGGCCTGCTTTCCGGGTCCACTGGTGGAACCTCTTCTAACTGGTTTGGTAAATTTGATGAACCGGTTCTATCGAACCGGTGCGAACCGGTAGGAACCCACCTCTGACACACACATACACACACACACACACACAAAAACCCTCCACCATTTTGACCTATTTCGCCCAAAATGGATAGATCTTTCCAGAAAGTCAAGAAGTGCAAAAGTTGAAAGCCGTTGCAGACTCCAGGGCACAGAGAGAGAGAGGGAGAGAGAGAAAATCACTTGAAATCTTCTTCTCCAGCAGCTCCTACTCAGCTGGCCCTACCTCTGTTGCCATAGCAAGCTCTCAGCTTCCACCTACACGGCTAAAAGCCCAGGGAAAACATGAAGATTTGCAACGCTTTCTCTTGTTCTCCTTTTTCGCTTCTCTCCTTTGAAGTAGATCCCGGCTCAAGTGGTTGCTTCCTTTCGAGAAAAGGCTCTCCGAGGCGGATGAAACCGTTCTCAAACCTGTCGGCTGCTGGACGATGCTCCAGAATATCAAGAGTTTATTTTGGATTAAAACGATACAAAGCCAAGAAAAACCACAGAATCGTAAGGCCGGACCTCCGAGGTCTTCTAGTCCAACCCCCTCTGGCTAAGGCAGGAGATCTTACACCATCCCAGTCAAATGGTTGTCCAGCGATGGAGCACTCACAACTTCTGGAGGCCAGTTGTTCCACTGGTTAATTTCTTCTCACCGTTAGGAAATTCCTCCTTTAGTTCCACAAGTTGCTTCTCTCCTTGATTACTTTCCATCCATTGTTTCTTGCCTTGCCTTCTGGTGCTTTGGAGAATGACAAGAGTTGGATGGGGCCTTGGAGGTCTTCTAGTCCAACCCCCTGCCTAGGCAGGAAACTCTACACCACTTCAGGCAAATGGTTTGTCCAATCTCTTCTTAAAAACTTCCAGTGTTGAATTCACAACTTCTGGAGGCAAGTTGTTCCACCGATTAATTGCTCTGACTGTCAGGAAATTTCTCCTTAGTTCTAAGTTGCTTCTCTCCTTGATTAGTTTCCACCCGTTGCTTCTTGTCCTGCCTTCAGGGGCTTTGGAGAATAGCTTGACTCCCTCTTCTTTGGGGCAGCCCCTCAAATATTGCAACAGTGCTATCTTGTTGCCCCTAATTTTTCTCTTCAATAGGTTAGACTGGGGGGGGGGGGGTGTCAAATTCTAGGCCCGGAGGCTGGATCCGGCCCGTGGAGTACTTTGATGTGGCCTGTGGCGCCCCCCCCCCCCCACGAGTGACATTGAGCTGGCCATGTCCCCTCTGCCCTCCCCCCCCCCGGGCTCTTCTCCAGGGAGTCCTTCCTTCTCATTAGGTGGCCAAAGTCTTTGAGTTTCCTCTTCAGGATCTGGCCTTCTAAAGAGCAGTCAGGGTTGATCTCCTCTAGGACGGATCGGTTGGATGGCCTTGCAGTCCAAGGGACTCAATGCAGGAGTCTTCTCCAGCGCCAAAGTTCAAAGGCCTCCATTCTTTGGCATTCAGCCTTCCTTATGGTCCAACCTTCACAGCCATCCATTGCAACTGGGAAAACCACAGCCTTGACTAGACACACTTTTGTTGGCAGGGGGATGTCTCTGCTTTTTAGTAGGCTGTCTAGATTTACCATCGCTTTCCTCCCCAGGAGGAAGAAATTTCTTGGCTGCCGTCCCCATCTGACGTGATCTTGGAGCCCAGGAAAATTAAATCGGCCACTACCTCAATTTCCTCCCCATCTATTTGCCAGGAATTGAGAGGGTGGGATGCCATGATCTTAGGTTTTTTTTAATGTTGGGTTTTCAAGCCAACTTTTGCACTCTCCTTCACCCACATCAAGAGGCTCTTTAGTTCCTCTTTCGAAGAGATCTCTCTCCCTCTCTCTCTTCTCTCTCTCTCTCTAGTTCTTCTGCCTCTTCGAAAGAGGAACTAAAGAGTCTTTTAAGATGATACACACACACACACACACACACACATATACACACACACTTCAAGGCAGCCCTTGAAGAGCATTCGGAGACTTCAGCTTGTCCAGAATGCAGCCGTGCGAGCGATCGTGGGTGCACCTCGGTTCACCCACGTAACACCTATCCTCCGCGAGCTGCACTGGCTGCCTATTGGTCTTCGGATACGCTTCAAGGCGCTAGTCGTCACTTATAAAGCCCTTCATGGTATTGGACCTGGGTACTTGAGAGACCGCCTGCTGCCAATTACCTCCAACAGACCGATTAGATCCCACAGATTAGGCCTCCTCCGAATTCCATCCGCCGGCCAGTGTCGACTGGCAACTACCCGGAGGACAGCCTTCTCTGTGGCTGCTCCGACCCTCTGGAACGAACTCCCCGTGGAGATTCGAACCCTCACCACCCTCCAGGCCTTCCGCAAAGCCCTTAAAACCTGGCTGTTCCGACAGGCCTGGGGCCAAAGAGCTGTTGCCCCCCCCGTCTCGAATGGTACGACTGTTGTGTGTTTTTAAATTATGTATTGTTATGTTTTGTCTTTTTATTTTCTTTCTGTACCCCCCTTCCCTGATTTGAATTGTGAGCCGCCCTGAGTCCCCTTTGGGGAAAAGGGCGGCATATAAATGAAATAAAATAAAATAAAATAAAATCAATCACACACACACACACACACACACCGGTTGAGGACCAGCTGTAACCTCTCAATATTGGTGCATATAAATTGACATTTGGACCACCTATCAACGCAGGGCCCAAGAACTCTAACCAGCTAGAGAGCTCTCTGTGCAAAATCTCCTTTATTCTTCATAAGAGCTGGAAGCCTACCAAGGCGCCCGGCGGATTTCGCATCGTCAGATTATTTCTGGGGAGGAAAGAGTTAAGATGATTAATTCAGTCCTTCTCCAACAGGGAAAACCCGGCAGATTTAGGGACACAGGCGGGATTGCCAAGGCTTCTCCAGCTTGGCTATGCAGGCCTCGTTGTCACATAAACTCCAACATGATGACGGGCAGGGAGTTTACGAAACAGCCCTTCCTTCGAGCCGGGGAGCGTCTGTTGCGGCAATTGGGAGCCAAGGTTCTTCCGTGGGAAGCACAAGAACCAGGAGGAGCCCGGGAGACGCTGTGGGAAAGGCCCCGGGAGGGGGGGAAATTGGGGGAGTAAGCGGGGGATTGGAAGGCCGCCCACAGAAGACAGCGGGTTGGGGTGGAAGCGTCATTATTTCTGGCCTATCCAAGAATTAATTAATTTTCTTTCTTTCTTTTTCCTTCCTTCCCTGCTTCTTTCTCTTCATTTCTTCCCTTTTTTCTTTCTTTCCTTCCTTTGTTTCTTCCTTCCTTCTTCTTTCCTTTTCTTCCTTCCTTTTTCTGTTTCTTTTCCTTTCTTGCCTTCCCTTTTTCTTCCGTTTTCTCTCTCCTTCCTTCATTCTTTATTTCTTTTTTCTTGGCTTCTTTCTTTACTTCCTTTCTCTCCTCCCTCCCTTCCTCTTTTTCTTTCTTTCTTCTTTCATTTTCTTTATTTTTTTCTTGCCTTCCTTTTTTCCTTTTTCTCTTTCTTCTTTTTCTTCCTTCTTTCCTTTTACTTTTTTCTTTCCTTCTTCCTTCCTTCCTTTCTTTTTTCTTGCATTTTTTCTTTTCTTCCTTTCTCTCCTTCCTTCCCCTTTTTCTTCCTTCCCTCCTTATTTCTTTCTTTCTTCCTTCCTTTTTCTTTCATTTTTCTTGCCTTCTTTCTTTTCTTCCTTTCTCTCTTCTCTCCCTTCCTTTTTCTTTCTTTCTTCCTTCTTTCCTTTTCTTTCTTTTTTCCTTCTTCCTTCCTTTTTTCTTTATTTTTTCTTGCCTTCCTTCATTTTTTCCTTTTTCTCTCTCCCTCCTTCTTTTTCTTCCTTCTTTCCTTTTACTTTTTTATTTCCTTCTTCCTTCCTTTTTTCTTGCCTTCTTTCTTTTCTTCCTTTCTCTCCTTCCTTCCCCTTTTTCTTCCTTCCTTCTTTGTTCATTTCTTCCTTCCTTTTTCTTTCATTTTTTCTCACCTTCTTTCTTTTCTTCCTTTCTCTCTCTTCTCCTTCCTTCCTCCCTCCCTTCCTTCTTTTTTTCCTTTCCTTTCTTTCTTCCTTCATTGCATTTTCAAGGAAGCGCAGTTGCCTTTTGAAAAGCACTATTGTGTCAACAAACCAGAGCTGAAAGGAGGCAAGACTATTCTGTATGAATGAATGTGCAAATACTTTTTTATTGGGGTGGATTTTCGTGGTTTATGGTTGCTGCCAAGCACCCCTGAGAAAGTTTGAAAGCTAAAGCAGCAACCACATCACTTTTAAGCCTCATCAACCTGTGGCCTTATTAACAAGGAACTCTTGATAAATTTTACCTGTGTCCCCCCCGCCCAGCTGCAGAAGTTTAATAATTTGAAATCTTCTACTTCTTTTTCTGTCTTTTAACACTTCCCACCCAAATATCTCTCACTCCGTTTGAAGACTCTTTCTCTCTCTCTCTTTTTTCATTGCTACCCACCAGAATTTTATCGGCCATCTGCTGGATTTGCTGAGATTTGGTCTGGATATCTTCTTTTAGCCGGTTCTCTCGCCGCTCCACCGTCTCCAGCCGCTTCACTTGGTTCTCCAGAGAATGGCGTCGTTCCTAGACAAAAGTTCAGACAGGAAGGCAAAATGAACTACATACACACAAACACACAAAAGAATCCGGATGATCACCTCATTCTACTGGTTTTCGGGCAAAGTGGAAATCACCGAACTGGTTGTTAAACTGGTAGGATCCCACCACTGGAGAAAGCCCAAACCGTTTGGAAAACAACAAAAAAGGGGAAAAAATGGCAATGATTCTTTAATGACAACTCGGCCATCTATATATAAAAATGGCTGAGTCCGTGTGTGTGTGTCCCGCAGCATAACTCTGGATGCCTCGAGCAATTTCAACCAAACTTGGTACACAGATGACTTACTCTTTAGAAACAAATACTGTCGGGGATAAGACACCCCTAAAACCCCTCAAGGGTGTGTGTGTTCTGTTAAGATGCAGCCTGTTGTGCCTTAAAATGGCTTCCACTGTACTGCCTTAATATGACTTCTACTGTACGGCACAGTGGAGTTGCCATAGTAGCGGCTTCCCAGTACTCCACAAGGGGGCTCCCTCTGGTAAGGGGGAAAATCCAACATTCTCTTCCCTTCCCTCCCCTTCTCTCCCCTCCCTTCTCTAAGACACCCCTAGAACCTCCCAGGGTGTGTGTTCTGTTAAGATACAGCCTGTTGTGCCTTAAAATGGCTTCTACTGTACTGCCATAAAATGGCTTCTACTGTGCAGCCCAGCGAAGTAACGGCTTTACAGTACTCCACAAGGGGGCTCCCTCTGGTAAGGGGGAAAATCCAATGTTAGAAATTATGTTTGGTCCAGACATTCCCCCCTCCCGCCCCCCCAAAATACCCGGCTTATCGGCAAGTACCATATGAATTCGGCCAGCTCCAAATTAAGGAACTGTGGATTCCCACTACAAGCTCAGGTGACCACGAACTGCTGGCCGCCTGCTCTTCCAATTCCCTTCTGCCCAGCTAAACTTCGGTTCAAATCCCTACCCCCCAAAAAAACCCCGCAAATCGTCTTTAAGCAAAAGTTTCAGTCAGCGAAGAAAGCCAGGACTTTTTTTTTCTTTTCATTACACCGGAAGCCTGGAGCGTGTCGAAGTGACCACTTTGCTCACCTCGGCTTCCAGCAATTTCTTCTTCATGCTTTCATTGGAATCCTCCCGGTTCTGCAGCTTCTCCAGCTCTTTCTCGGCCCTCTCTTTGGCTTGGCGGATGTTCTGGAGCAACTCGGTGGCTTCCGAGCTTGCCTTCATGGCCTTCGGAGGGAAGGGAGGGAAGGAGGGAGAAAAATCAATTCCAGCGTGTTGTACGCAGGGGTGTAAAAACACCGAAACATTTCAGGAACCCATCGCTGAGGTTTTTAGTTTAGCGCAACACGTAATTCGATGCACGAGGAAGGAAGAATCAACAATATACTGGTCCCTACATTTGGGAGGGAGGGGAGTGTGGCCATCCAGAGCTGTTTTTTAATTGGGCAGACTTATAAAATAGAGGGAGGAAGGGAGAGAGAGAGAGGGAGAGGAAGGAAGGAAGGAAGGAAGGAAGGAAGGAAGGAAGGAAAGGGGGGAGTAAGGAAAGAAGGGAGGGAGGGATGTTGTGGCCATCCAGAGCTGTTTTTGAATTGGGCAGTCTTATAAAATGGAGGGAGGAAGGGAGAGGGAGAGAGGGAGAGAGAGAGAGGAAGGAAGGAAGGAAAGGGGGGAGGAAGGAAAGAAGGGAGGGAGGGATGTTGTGGCCATCCAGAGCTGTTTTTTAATTGGGCAGACTTATAAAATGGAGGAAGGAAGGGAGAGAGAGAGGGGTGGGGGAAGGAAGCAAGGAAGGAAGGAAGGAAGGGGGGAGGAAGGCAGGGAGGAAGGAAGGAAAGGTGGGAGGGAGGAAAGAAAGAAGGGAGGGAGGGATGTTGTGGCCATCCAGAGCTGTTTTTGAATTGGGCAGACATAAAATGGAGGGAGGAAGGGGGGGAGAGAGAGAGAGAGAGAGAGAGAGAGAGAGAGAGAGGAAGGAAGGAAGGAAGGAAGAAAGGAAATGGGGGAGGAAGGAAGGAAAGGGGGGAGGGAGGGATGTTGTGGCCATCCAGAGCTGTTTCTGAATTGGGCAGACTTATAAAATGGAGGGAGGAAGAGAGGGAGGGAGGGAAAGAGAGAGAGATGGAGGGAGGGAGAGAGAGAGGAAGGAAGGAAGGAAGGAAGGAAGGGGAGGAGGGAGGAAATAAGGCAAGGAAGGAAGAGAGAGAGGAAGGAAGGCAGTGAGGAAAGGAAGGGAGGAGGAAGGAAGGAAGGAAAAGAGGGAAGGAAGCAAGGGGAAGAAGAGAGAGGAAAAGAGAGAGAAAGGAAGGAAGGAAGGAGGAAGAAGGAAAGAAGGCAGTGAGGGAAGGGAGGGAGGAAAGAAGACAGGGAAGAAAGGGAGGGAGGGGAGGAAGAGAGAGAGAAAGAGAGAGAGAAAGGAAGGGACTCGCAGGAGTTTTCTCCAGCACCAGACTTCAAAGGCCTCCATTCTTTGGTGCTCAGCCTTCCTTTTGATCCAACTTTCACAGCCATCCATTGCAACTGGGGGGAAAACCAGTTAATAGCCCTCCCCAGCAGATGTTGCAATAGGGTTTTCCCAGTTGCAAGATCTGCTGGGGAGGGGTGTGGCTGTTAAGAAAGACTCAGTCTGCTTTCTGTCTTTTAAGAGTCGATGCCTCCATGTCTCCCTTTGGGGGTGGGGAAAACACAATATTCAGCCTTTTTTTAATATTTCTCAAGTTAAGATTTCCTTCCTCCAGGAGGGCTTCCCACACCAGGAAGAAAAAAAAAGAAAAGAAAAGAAAAAACAAATAGAAGTCATAGAATCCATGAGTTATGTTTTGGCCCTTTTCCCATCCATGAAAACCCCCAGCCAAATTAAAACCAAGCGCAATCTGTCGCCGTTATATCCGCGCCCATTATATCATCGCCAAAGCCAGCCTGGACGGCTGAAAAACACTTGCACACCTGTGCGGTGGTGAGTGTGTGTGTGTGTGCCCGACTTGGCCTTCTCAAGTTAAATTCTTACCCGATACCAATTCTGACTCAAGCTTTTTGTTTTTAAAAATAAGCCGGCCCTTGACATGTTGTGAAGAGGAGAAAGCACCGAGTATCACGATTTCCAGTTCCAGGCCTCCCCCCCCGCCTCACATAACCGTCCCCCCCCTCTCCTTCCTATCTAATAGCGGGATGACTAACTCTGTTTTTGGAACACGAGACTCTCGTTCCACCCTCCTCTGCGTTACAGCTTGCAGGAAAAGTCTATAAAGCAGATTTATAAACTTGTGTAGGGGGGAATTAACAACAAAAAAAAAACCCCTTCCCTCTCACCAACTTTCTTTGCCAAAAATCAAAGCCGCCGAGTTTCTCCAGCACGTCCGGCATTAAAAAAACCTCACCTTGGATAAAAATATGGTGGATTACGCAAAATGTTCTTAAAAAAAGGATAAAGTTTACCGCTCAGTTATTCCTGTTAGGTATAACTACTGATTGTACAGTTATAGAGACTAATTTGATTTTGCATTTAATAACCGTAGCAAGACTGTTGGTGGCGCAATACTGGAAGAAGGAAGATTTGCCTACTATTCAAGAATGGACATTAAAAGTAACAAACCTAGCTGAGATGTCTAAAATACCAGCATATCTCAAGGACCACTCAAATGAGAGATATAAATTGGAGTGGAGAAGATGGATTGACTATACTCAAAATAAATATGGGACTAAGAAATTCCAGATAGCTTATGACTGAAGAAACAAGGAATGATATAATCTGTTTAAAGTTAGCCTAGCAAAGAGGAGTTAAAGCTCAAATGAAAGATGATACTAACTTTTTTAAAGTTTATTTTATAATATCTTTGTTAAAGATTTATACCCTGTATTGGTTCTGAAAAGTCGGGGGGGGGAGGTTGGGGTGGGTGGGTGGGGAGGGGAGGGGGAGGGAGGTAAACATTTGTAAAAGTTTTTTTTTTCCAAAAATTTTCAATAAATTAAAAAAAAAATCTCACCTTTGTCAGCTTCTCTTGGAGTTCTTGAATTTTCACCTGTTGATCTGCGTTGATCTAGACAAGGCACAAAGGGGAAAAAAAGAATCACAGAATGGGAAGGGACCTCGGAGGTCTTCTAGTCCAACCCGCAGCTCGAGCAGGAGACCCTACACCGTTCTGGACAAATGGCTGCCCAGGCTCTTCGCAAAGGCCTCCCGTGATGGAGCACCCACAACTTCAAGTGGCAAGCTGTTCCACTGGGTTAACTGCTCTCACCGTTAGGAAATTTCTCCTTAGTTCCAGGTTGTTTCTCTCCTTGATTAGTTTCCATCGTTTTTTTTTTTTTGTCCTGCCTTCGGGGGCACCCTCTTCGTTGTGGCAGCCCCTCAAATATTGGAAGACTGATATCATTTCGCCCCTTTCCCTTCGTTAGGCTATAGACATACATCTAGTATCTCTTCCCCATTCCTGCTCCCTCAATTTTGCAAGGGCGAGAAAGATATCATTCATACATTTTTGGGGGGGGGCGGTCATTTAGATGACTTTATAACAGAATAACAGGTGAGCAGGAACCTTGGAGGTCTTCTAGTCCACCCCCCTGCTCAGGCAGGAGACCCTATATCCGGGATGGCGAACCACAGGAAGTTCCGTTCCCGAACTTCCGGTTTGCCCGTAGGGCCGTTTTTTGTGCTCTGGAGACTTTAGGGAAGCTCCTGAAGCCTCCGGAGGGTCTTCGGGCAGGTGGGGGAGGCTGTTTTCACCCTCCCCAGGCTCCAGAGGCTTTATAGGAGCCTGGGGAGGGCAAAAACATCTCCCCCCGTCCCCCCGGAGGCCTTCTGGAGACTTCCCTGAAGGCTCCAGGTGGCTAAATCCGACCCTACGAGCAAACCGGAAGTCCGTTCCCAAACTTCCAGTTTGCCCATAGGGCCGTTTTTTGTGCTCCGGAGTGCCTCCAGGGGAGACTGTTTTCGCCCTCCCCAGGCTCCTATAAAGCCTCTGGAGCCTGGGGAGGGCGAAAAAAGCATGCAAAAAATGGGGGGGGGGAGCACTGGTCATGCGTGCTGGGGTCGCGCATTGCATTATGGGTGTGGCACTCCCACGCACGACCCCCCTTGCGCTCCCCCCCCGCTTTTGGCATGTGAGCCAAAAAAAAAAAAAAAAAGATTCACCATTACCTGTCTGGTCTATCAATCTATCTATCAGAATGCAGCATTTTCAGATTAACTCTGCCCACTGCCAGGAGTTCGATCCTGACCAGCTCAAGGTTGACTCAGTCTCCCGTCCTTTCCGAGGTGGGTAAAGGGAGGACCCAGATGGTTGGGGGGGGGGGGGGGCAAGAGGCTGACTCTGTAAACCGCTTAGAAAGAGCTTCAAACAGTGGTGGGTTTCAAAAATTGTTCAAGTCTACTCTGAGGGTGTGGCCTCCTTCATGGGAGTGGCTTGCCACCCATGTGACGAGTGGGAGTGGCTTGCCGCCCACGTGACCAGATATGAAGATGCCGACGACACTTGTCAGAACCATCTTAAAATACCTCTCACACAGCACTGGCATGCATAAGAATATGATGTAAACTTGTTTTTTTAAAGGCATCTTTGGTTTGCGTTAAAACAACTTCAACACACGCAATGTTCTGATTGCACCACAACCGCAGTAGTCATCCTCACCTTTCACAGAGGCACTGAGTTTTATAAATAGGAGCATGATAGTGTAGAGTAATCATATCCAAGGACCAGTGGTGGGTTTCAAATTTTTTTTGTTAACCTCTTCTGTAGGTGTGGCCTGCTTTCCGGGTCCACTGATGGAACCTCTTCTAACCGGTTCGGTAGATTTG
Source organism: Thamnophis elegans (assembly GCF_009769535.1). Taxonomy (NCBI): domain Eukaryota; kingdom Metazoa; phylum Chordata; class Lepidosauria; order Squamata; family Natricidae; genus Thamnophis; species Thamnophis elegans. Next base: position 4,592,658 of record NC_045553.1, read on the forward strand.
ACGAACCGGTTCTACCGAATAGGTGCGAACTGGTAGGAACCCACCTCTGGCTTCAAAGTACTATGAAGTGGTACATAAGTGTAAGTGCTATTGCTATTCTGTTCCCCAATTCCTCTGAACCTCTTCTTAGGCCAGCCTTCCCTCATTTGCCTTCTCCACTCTGCTGACGCAGCTCAACGTCTCCTTACTTTCCGAGTCTTCGAAGCCTCTAAGCTGGCGCAGGGATTTTTCCTCGGCTGCTGTCAACACGCTTTGAGTCACAATACTCGAAATCTTATAAGCTGTCTAAGATTGGCAGTTTTCCTTATGTGGATAAAAACGTTCAGAAAGATTCCACATAATGCTAATGCGGTCAAACAGGGCACAGAGGCTTCATTCTCTATTGTCTCTCCCCAAATCCCCGTTTTAAGTCTGGAATTCATTTGATTTTATGATCTTACAAGTCAGCCAAATATTGTATTTATTCTGGGATACCGAATGGGCTATCTTGGTTTTTCGCTGAAGACTTTTCGCTTCTCATCCAGGAAGCTTCAAGGTGCTAGTTGTCACCTACAAAGCCCTTCATGGTATTGGATCTGGGTACTTGAGAGACCGCCTACTGCCAATTACCTCCACTAGGCCAATAAGATCCCATAGATTAGGCCTCCTCCGAATTCCATCAGCCGGTCAATGTCGACTGGCAACTACTCGGAGGAGAGCCTTCTCGGTGGCTGCTCCGACCCTCTGGAACGAACTCCCCGTGGAGATTCGTACCCTCACCACCCTCCAGACCTTCCGCAAAGCCCTTAAATCCTGGCTGTCCCGACAGGCCTGGGGCTAAAGACTTTAACCCCGCTCGAATGGTATGACTGTTGTGCTTTTTTTAATGATGTATTGTCTTCATGTTTGTAACTTGTTTGTCCTTCCCTCCCCCTGAATTGTGAGCCGCCCTGAGTCCCCTCAGGGAAAAGGGCGGCATACAAATAAAGTAAATGAAAAATGAAAATGAAGCTTCTTCAGTTTTCCAAAGGCAACTGGACTTCCTTCGCTTCTCCTTGAAGAGGTTTCGCTTCTCATCCCGGAAGCTTCCTCAGTTCTCAGTTCCAATTCTTCTCCAGAACTGAGGGAAGCTTCTCGGATGAGAAGCGAAACGCCTTCAGAAGAAAAACAAAGAAAGCCCGCTTGCCTTTTTTCAGAAAAGCATCTTTGGGGCCACCGTGATCTGGATGATTGAGAATCCCCACAGACATTTATTTCCAGGATGTTATCGCGAAGGATTCCACAAAAGAAAACGAGACTTCTAAACATACCTTCTCCAGCTTGGAATACAGCTCTCCAACTTCCGTTTTTCCTTGGTCTTTAACCTTTTAGGTGAGAATTAAACAGAACATGCAATTTAGCAACCGGATCCAGATTAACAGAAAATTATGTAGCTCTAAATTTTCTTATACCTCCAAACACCACTCACTTTATTGGAGAAATAAAGGTGAAATCTTGCAGGTAATAGTGATTCAAACCAAAAAGAGACAGAATCTTTCTTAAGTAAGGTAATGCTTCCCCTCGCACATCTATGCTAGTCGTTCCCTACTCTAGGGGGTGCTGCTCATCTCGGTTTCAAAGCCGAAGAGCCAGCGCTGTCCGAAGACGTCCCCGTGGTCATGTGGCCAGCATGACTCAATGCCGAAGGCGCACGGAACGCTGTCCCCTTCCCACCAAAGGTGGTTCCTATTTTTCTACTTGCATTTTTTACGTGCTTTCGAACTGCTAGGTTGGCAGAAGCTGGGGCAAATCACGGGAGCTCACTCGGTTACGCAGTGCTAGGGATTCGAACTGCTGATCTGCTAAGTCGGTTCACCCACGTAACACCTATCCTCCGCGAGCTGCACTGGCTGCCTATTGGTCTCCGGATACGCTTCAAGGCGCTAGCCGTCACTTATAAAGCCCTTCATGGTATTGGACCTGGGTACTTGAGAGACCGCCTGCTGCCAATTACCTCCACTAGACCGATTAGATCCTACAGATTAGGCCTCCTCCGAATCCCATCCGCCGGCCAGTGTCGACTGGCGACTACCCGGAGGAGAGCCTTCTCTGTGGCTGCTCCGACCCTCTGGAACGAACTCCCCGTGGAGATTCGAACCCTCACCACCCTCCAGGCCTTCCGCAAAGCTGTTAAAACCTGGCTGTTCCGACAGGCCTGGGGCTAAAGAGCTGTTGCCCCCGTCTCGAATGGTATGACTGTCGTGTGTTTTAAATTATGCATTGTTATGTTTCGTTTTTTATTTTTTGTCTGTACCCGCCCTTCCCTGATTTGATTTGTTAGCCGTCCTGAGTCCCCTTCGGGGGAAAAGGGCAGCATATAAATATAATAAAATGAAATGAAATGAAGCCGCTGATTGACAAGCTCAGCGTCTTAGCCCCTGAGCCACCGCGTCCCACTTTTCTTAAGTAGATAGCCTAATCTCATTGCAGTATTGAAAACAGAGTCAAGGGAAATTAATAAAAGCAGTTATTAAGGACTAATTTTGACCAGAAAAAGGTAACCATACTGGGGAACGTAAAGGTATTTGTTCTGATTATTTTGCAACACAGACAGCAAACAATGCCATTTTCATCAATCCCTGGGGGCCTTAATATCATACAGGCTAAGAAATTTATCAAGCTGCAAATATAAACATTTTTAGAACAGAATCGGATAATTGGCGGTCAGAATCCTGAGCAATTCAGCCTCCCGACTCCCTTTTCAAAGAAATGCTAAAGAATGACTTCTTTTGGTTTCTTTATCACCTGCCAGAGCTAGTCCTCGACTTACGACCACAATTCAGCCTAACATTTCTGCTGCTAAGCAAGACACTGGTTCAATGAGTTTTGCCCCATCTTACGACCTTTCTTCTCACCGTCGTTAAGTGAATTGCTGCGGTTGTTAAGTGAGTCACAACGGTTGTGCAGCAAATCTGGCTTCCTCATGGGCTTGGCTTGGCAAGAAGGTCGCAAAAACGAGATCACATGACCCCGTCGTAAAAGTGAGTCGGTTGCCAAGTGTCTGAATTTTGATCACCTGGGGATGCTTCAGTGGCCGTGGGAAAATAGGTCCCAAGTCACTTTGCCATTGTAACTCTGAACGGTCATTAAATGAACCATCGTAAAGCGAGGACTAGCTGTATTTTCTCTAACTATCAAAATTAAAGTCTACAACGAAGCCAAATAGGGAGGAAAATAACAATATATAAGTATATATTCAAAAGTAAGAAACAAAAGGGGGGAAAAACCACAATCGAGATAGATTTGAGAAGGAAAGGGAACAAGAAATGATATTTAACTATTTTTGGTTCTGCGGAAATACCACCCCAAGAAAATAAAAATTAAGAGCTGGAAGAGACACCGATAACAATAGAAAAAGAAAGGAAGAGGAGAGGAGAGGAAGAGGAGGGTAGGAAGATAGAAGTAAGGAGAGGAAGATGGAAGGGAGAAGGAGAGAGGGCAGGAAGGGGAAGAGAAAGAGAGGAATAGGGAAGAGGTAAGAGAAGAAGGAAGGGAAAGGAGAAGAGAAAGGAAGGAAAGAAGGGAGGGAGGGAGAAAAGGAAGAACCTACAACAATAGAAAAAGAAAGGAAGAGAGGAGGAGATGAGAGGAAGAGGAGGGAAGGAAGATAGAGGTGAGGAGAGGAAGATGGAAGGGAGAAGGAGAGAAGGAGAGGGGAAGAAGAGGAAGAGAGGAGTAGGGGAGAGGTAAGGGAAGAAGGAAGGGAAAGGATAAGAGGAAGGAAGGAGAGAAGGGAGGGAGGGAGAAAAGAAAGAACCTACAACAATAGAAAAAGAAGGAAGAGAGGAGGAGATGAGAGGAAGAGGAGGGAAGGAAGAGAGGTGAGGAGAGGAAGATGGAAGGGAGAAGGAGAGAAGGAGAGGGGAAGAAGAGGAAGAGAGGAGTAGGGGAGAGGTAAGGGAAGAAGGAAGGGAAAGGATATGAGGAAGGAAGGAGAGAAGGGAGGGAGGGAGAAAAGAAAGAACCTACAGCAATAGAAAAAGACAGGAAGAGAGGAGGGGAGGGAATGAGAGGAAGAGGAGGGGAGGAAGATAGAGGGAAGGAGAGGGAGTTGGAAGAGAGAAGGAGAGAAGGGAGGAAGGGGAAGAGTAGGAGTTAGAGGAGAGGCAAGGGAAGAAGGAAGGGAAAAGAGAGGAGGAAGGGAGGAAGGAAGGAGAGGAAGGAGAAAAGAAAGGGAAAAAGAAGATGGTGTCAAAACAGGCGAGGGATGGTAAACAAAGCAACCCAAATGATATGTTATAACCCTCTAAATGGAACGACAAATGTATAAGAACGACGAATGTAAAAAAGAATAGTAACTATACGAATTAAAGCCTACAATCAAGCCATGGGTGTATGTGTTACTCCCACCCTCTAAAACTGAGTCAAATTCCTCTCTTTTCCATCCTTTTGGGAGCCGGAGAAGATTGGAAATCAACCAGGGAAAAATCTGGAGGAGCTGACCTTGACGACTTTCTGGAGCCGGTTGTGACATTCGGTGGCTTTTCGCTTGAACTCCTCCGCCGCCAGTCGAGATTCCCTCAGCTCCGATTCGTAAAGATCGCTGCGTCTTCGAGCAGAAATAAGATCTTCTTCTAGCTGATTCATCATCAGTCGCATTTCCTCCACTTGAGCTTGGTACTCCTGAGGGTAGGGAAAGGGAAATCAGCCATCTTGGAAAGTCATGAGGGGAAAATGGAGGGGAGGAAAGATTCTGGAATCACAGGGAGACTCCGAGTGAAATGTGGTCGTCCGTTCGTCCGTTCGCTCATAAATTCATTCATCCATCCATCCATCCACCCATTCATTCATATAACAGAGTTGGAAGGGACCTTGGAGGTCTTCTAGTCCAACCCCCTGCTTAGGCAGGAAACCCTACACCACTTCAGACAAATGGCTATCCAACATCTTCTTAAAGACTTCCAGTGTTGGAGCATTCACAACCTCTGGAGGCAACTTCTGTTCCACTGATTAATTATTCTCACTGTCAGGAAATTTCTCCTCAGTTCTAAGTTGCTTCTCTCCTTGATTAGTTTCCACCCATTGTGTCTTGTCCTGCCCTCAGGTGCCGTGGAGAATAGTTTGACTCCCTCTTCCTAGTGGCAGCCCCTGAGATATTGGAAGACTGCTATCATGTCTCCCCTAATCCTTCTTTTCATCAAACTAGACACACCCAGTTCTAGCAACCGTTCTTTATATGTTTTAGATTCCAGTCCCCTAATCCTCTTTGTTGCTCTTCTCTGCACTCTTTCTAGAGTCTCAGCATCTTTTCTACATCGTGGCGACCAAAACTGGCTGCCGTATTCCAAGTGTGGTCTTACCAAGGCCTTATAAAGTAGTATTAACCCTTCACGTGATCTTGATTCTCTCCCTCTGTTTATGCAGCCTAGAACTGTGTTGGCTTTTTTGGCAGCTGCTGCACACGGCTGGCTCCTATTTAAATGGTCGTCCACTAGGACTCCAAGATCCCTCTCACAGTTACTACTATTGAGCAAGGTACCACCTATACTGTACCTATGCATTTCGTTTTTCTTGTCTAAATGTAGAACCTTACTCTTTTCACCATTGGATTCCATTTTATTACATAGGGCCCAATGTTCAAGTTTGTCAAGATCCTTCTGTATCTTAAGATTGTCTTCTGGAGTGTTGGCTATTCCTGCCAGCTTGGTGTCATCTGCAAATTTCATGAGTTCCCCATCTATCCCCAAGTCATTCATTCATTCATTCATTCATTCATTCATTCATTCATTCATTCATTCATTCATTCATAGAAATCCAACAGAACAAATACACCCTCAGAACCAAGTAAACCAATTTCCACATTTCTGACCCACCGGGCCCAAAAGGTTAGCCATCCCTCTTCTTAGCTGCTATTATATACTGTATTTTTTCATAGTATAATACACTCCGGAGTATAAGACACACCTTAGTTTTGGGGGAGGAAAATAAGAAAAAATATATATTCTGCCTCTGCCTACCAGCATCCACAGTATTCATCTGGCTAGCGTCCTGTCAGTGTGTGAGAGAGTTAGGGCTGTTTGGAAACAAACAGTATTTGCTGTGTGAGCAACAAGGAAGGAGACAGAAAGGAGCCAGGGGGTGGCTTGTGCTGTACTAAAGCTGCATGCTCTGCTGATATCTGAAACTAAAACTGAAAGTGAAACCTCTCCTCTGCTGAACTACCACGTTGGAAAACCTGCTTTTGGTATTGTATATTTACTTCATGTGTTACATTATATATAAAGAGAGGTTATTGAATCCTGCTGAATCAGTTACTTGTGTGTGCTTTCTGAATGGGATTGCTGCTGCAAACTCTTGACACCTCCTTGCAGCAAAGAGCAAACAGCCAGGTCAGCTTCAGCACATTATTGCAGCCTGATTCAACCTGAGCAGCTGATTGGTGGGTGGATCGGCCTCCCGGAATACCCCCAATCAGCTGTCCCAAGCTGCAGGGATTGCCACAGACCAGGGGTCGGCAAACTTAAACATTCAAAGAGCCATTCGGACCCGTTTCCCACAGAAAAGAAAACACCGGGAGCCACAAAGGTCCTAACCGGAAGTCCCCTGTTCCATTCTGGAGCTGACCGGAAGTTCAGTTCCCCCACCATAGAGTCTCCTCCTAGCGCGGCATACTTTTTCCTCTACCTGTCATAACCGAAAGCCCTATCAATTGTGGAGACAACTGGAAAACCCTCCCCTTGCCATAGAGTCTTCTCCTGGCACACTGTGCATTGTGGCACCGAGTGGTGACGGAGCCGCAGCAGAGGGAGGAAAGAGCCACATGCGGCTCCAGAGCCGCAGTTTGCTGACTCCTGACACAGACCATCGTCTCTTCCTCGGTGCCTCGCATTTTTGGCTACATTTGGTGTATACATTTTCACCCTTTTTTAGGGGGCGGGTGGGGGGGGAAGTGCGTCTGATACTCCGAAAAATACGGTACAGCCTCCGGAACAAGCGTTATCTGTACCTGTTCTTTGATTTCCTGCAACTTGCGACTTTGTTCTCTTATATCGTGAAGGAGTTGCAGCGCCTTGTCATCCTCTTGAGACACTTCCATCCGAGCCTGTTCCAGACTTCGCTTTAAGCTCTGGAAAAAATGCAAGGTTTGACACAAAAAAGGGGCCCGTTTTGCCCGAGATTGGGCCAAAGCCAAGTCAAGCTAAGAGGAAAAAAGCAACAAGCAACCCCAAATCATGGTGAACAAGAAGCTTTGCATCTTTTTTTTTGGGGGGGGTGCAATTTCCACCTTGTGAACCTCAGGTGCAGGAATGAGATCTTCTAGCAGATGCCTCCAGAGCAGTTAAACACAGGCTTTCGATCCAAAAGGAAAAGTCATTTAAGAAGCAACTTGGAAATGAGAATATCACAGCCATCTCCATGCAGAATCACAGAGAGCTGGAAGAGACCTTGGAGGTCTTCTAGTCCGGACATCTTCAAGTTGCCAAGGTTGGGAAACGCTGTTCTAGTCCAACCCACCACCCCCGCCCTGCTAAAGCAGGAGAACCTGATACCGTTCTGGACAATGTCTTCTTGAAAACCTTCAGTGATAGGAGCACCTATGACTTTCAGGGGTAAGAAATTCGACTGATCGTTCTCACCGTCGGGAAATTTCTCCTTAATTCTAGATTGAATCTCCCTTTCATGAGCTTCTATCCATTACTTCTTCTCCTGCCCTCTATTTACCAAGTCTGCATTACTACCCTCTTTCCCCCCAAATAAGACCTCCCCGGATAATAAGCCCAATCGGGGGCTTTTGAGCCCATGCGCTAAAATAAGCCCTCCCCGAAAATATTGCAATGAAGCAGCAGCCATGAGGTGGCCACGCTCGCCGCCTCCTCCTGTGCCTCAAAAATAATAAGGCCTCCCCGAAAATAAGGCCAAGCGCTTATTTCAAAAATGTCAAAAGACCCCTGTCTTATTTTCGGTGAAACACGGTATTACTATTAATCTTCTCATTGTTCCTATCACCCATCTCCTCCCAACTTAGGACTGCATGACTGTAACTTTGTTGCTTGTATCCTTATGATTATATTGATTGTTTCCTGATTGTTTATTTGCAATCTATGACTATCATTAAGTATTGTCTCTTTTTATTCTTGACGAATGTATTTTATTCTCCTTATGTACACTGAGAGCCTATGCACCAGACGAATTCCGTGTGTGTCCAGTCACACTTGGCCAATAAAGAATTTTGTTCTATTCTATTCTATTCTATTCTCTATTCTATTCTACTCTACTTTACTCATTCTTATTCTATTTTCTATTCTATTCTACTTTACTCATCCTTATTCTATTCTATTTTCTATTCTACTCATTCTATTCTATTCTATTCTATTTTCTACTATACTTTACTCATCCTTATTCTATTCTATTTTCTATTCTACTCATTCTATTCTATTCTATTTTCTAGTCTATAATACTCTACTCATTCTATTCTATTCTATTTTCTATTCTATTCTACTCTACTTTACTCATTATTCTATTCTATTCTATTTTCTATGCTATTCCATTCTATATTCTATTCTATTCCATTCTATTCATTCTATTCTATTCTATTTTCTATTCTATTCTACTTTACTCATTTTATTCTATTTTCTATTCTATTCTACTTTACTCATTATTATTCTATTCTATTTTCTATTCTATTCTACTTTACTCATTTTATTCTATTCTATTTTCTAGTCTACTATACTTTACTCATCCATATTCTATTCTATTCTATTTTCTATTCTACTCATTCTATTCTATTCTATTTTCTAGTCTATTCTATTCTACTCTACTCATTCTTATTCTATTTTCTATTCTATTCTACTCTACTTTATTATTATTCTATTCTATTTTCTATGCTATTCCATTCTATTTTCTATTCTATTCTATTCCATTCTACTCATTCTTATTCTATTCTATTTTCTATTCTATTCTACTCATTTTATTCTATTCTATTCTATTTTCTAATCTATTATACTTTACTCATCCTTATTCTATTCTATTTTCTAGTCTATTCTACTCATTCTATTCTATTCTCTAGTCTATTCTAGTCTACTCATTCTTATTCTATTTTCTATTCTATTCTACTCATTCTATTCTATTCTATTTTCTATCCTATTCCATTCTATTTTCTATTCTATTCTATTCCATTCCATTCTACTCATTCTATTCTATTCTATTTTCTATTCTATTCTACTCTACTTTACTCATTCTTATTCTATGCTATTTTCTATCCTATTCTATTCTACTCATTCCTATTCTATTCTATTAATTTTCTATTCTATTCTATTCCTTTGGAAACCATTAAATGGAGACCATTAAATTAAATCTACTGGACCATTTCTTAAGAGATGGGGCATAGCTCAAAAGATTGGCACTTAAGTTCTTAAGTAATCCGTCATCAGCAATGAGACTAAGAAAAGATCTAAATCTTTGGAAAGTTACAATCATAGGAAAGGCCAACATTTTGGGGCCCGATCCACCAATTATGAATGCTTCTTGATTCCTATTTGTTGATACTACACCTTAAACAAGATCAACGTAGAGAGATCCACAGATCTAGGCTTGTTAAAGAACTGCCTTTAAGCTTGTCGGAGTATGAATATTCATAGACCGGAATAGATCAGCCAGCAAATAAGCATAGCAACTGGGTCAGCCAATGAGGGCTGTTTTGGAAGCAGAAACTTAAGCCTGGAGCCTGGGCATGGCTTAGATGAGAATTGAAACTGAAACTAGTCTGTAAGCTCTGAGCTTGCTGCTCTGAGAAGTAAACTAGTCTAAACTACTCTGTCTGCTCTGAACTCTGAAATGAAACTAAACTGTTCTCCCCTGCTTGTAATCTACTATTGGCATTGTACATTTATTCATCTGTTATTATGTATATAAAGAAGTTAATGAAATCCAGCTGAATCAGTTATCTTTGTCTGCTTCCTGGATTTGATTTTTCTGCAACAAACTCTGACAAAGCTAACATTACTCAAGATGTTCAAAAAAACCCATCCCTCTGGAATCGTCCTCTGCCCTTTTAAGACGCGACCCAAATACAGGCGGTCCTCGACTTACCACAGTTTTTTAAGTGACCGTTACAAGTTACAACGGCACTGGGGGGGGGGAGTGAAACTTATGACCAGGTTTCACAGTTACGACCTTTGCAGTGTCCCCAGGGTCCTGTGATCAAGATTCAGATGCTTGGCAACCGACTCACACTTACGACGGTTCCAGGTGTCACGCGATTCCCCTCTGGCGACCCTCTGACAAGCAAAGTCAACGGGGAAACCGTGTGGCTAATTTAACAACGGCCATAATTCCGTGACCCGTCAAAACCGTGGTCCACTAAAGCGCGCCCGATTAAAGCGCGTACCTGACGTCATCATCAGCGCGACAAATACGACCGCGGAGAAAAAAGGGCCCTTTAAAAAGCGCTTTTAAAGCAAGCCGGTTCACATAAAGGTAAGGGTTAGGGTTAGGGTTAGGGTTACGTTAAGCGTTAGGGTTAGGTTTAGTGTTAGGTTAAGGGTTAGCGTTAGGTTAAGGGTTAGGTATAGCGTTAGGTTAAGGGTTAGGCTTAGGTTTAGGGTTAGGTTTGGGGGGGTTAGGTTTAGATTTACGCGTTAATTTTAAGTTTACCGCTCACAGCGTGCTGTTTTCGTCGCGCTGTGATGACGTCACGTACGCGCTTTCGTCGAGCACGCTTTAGTGTACCGCGGTTTTGTGGTGGAACCCATAATTCACTTAACAAGCGCTGCAGGAAAAGGCGTCAAAGCCCCCCCCCCACAACTCACTTAACAAATGTCTCGCTTAACATCAGGAATTTGGGGGTCCCAATTGTGGTCGTAAATCGAGGACTCCCTGCATTCTTTCGCCTTGGTATCACGTCAACCCTTAGGCTCCCGCGACTTCAACGGGACTTTTCAAACGATAAAACTGCCTGGAGCAATTTCTTGACAGTGCCACCAGCTCTGCGGGTACCCAATCGCCAACTCGAAATCTCCTAAAATCCCTAAATCCGGGAGGGAGGGAGGGGGAGGGATTTCTGGGACACAGGGGGAGGCTCACACTGCATTCTGTGATGTAGGTAGCCAGGTCCTGTTCCAGGAGGGATCGCTGGGTCTCGGAGGCTTTCAGTTCCACCTCCTTTTGGCTAAGCACAGCCTCCACCTCCGACACTCTGCGATGCAAACGCGTCATTTCCTGCTCCATCTGCAAACAGACATCGAAAGGTTGTTTTTTTTTTTTTTAAAGAAAAGGGACTCCCGGTAGGCGCGCAGGGATCCAAGGCGCACCAGGAGCGGAGAGACGAAGGTTTAGTAAGTTGTTTAAAAGGCAAATACCATTATTTCTGGTCCTGGGAAATTCACGCTTCCTTCTCGGGGGGGGAGGGGGGGCAAAAAGGCAGTGATTCTAAGTCACCCCATTCATTCACGCGGCTTGTTTGCATTCAGCCCCTCTTCGGTCCCCGGTTAGCATAAAAGTCACCATCATTTTTTTCACCGGATTGGAGGAGTTTTTTTTAAAATTATTATTATTATTCCTCTCTCTTTCGCTCCCGAGATGGCTCACTTTAGCTTTATCCCAAATCCATCTCGAACCAGAAGAGGATTTCCCCCCATAGCTTTCAGAGGGACCACCGAGAAACAAGGAAGTTACGGCGCTCCCTCGGAGTCCCGCAAAGGAAAACGGGGAGTTTCCACGGATCCCACACACACACAAGGAGTTTATTTCCAGAAAGAGTTAGAAGATGGTCCGTTGTAAATCAAAGAAGCGGTCGCAGTTACAGAAGCAGAAAGAAAGGGGAAGAGGGGGTAAAACACCCCGGAGACTTTGCAGTACTCAAAAAAGAGAATTAGAGAAAGAAAGCATCAGATGAAGACGACAGGCTCGAAACATCAAAGCTGGGCTGATCAAGGATCTTGGGTGGATCCAGAGCTTCTTCTGGAAGCTTCTTGGATGGATCCAGGGCTTCTTCTAACAGGAGCAGCCCTGGAGCGAGGCATGACCTAGGCTCCTCTCTCTCTCGCGCCCGCGCTCTCTTGCTCTCTCTCTGCCCGATGAGGAAACTTCTCCGCGGAAGCTGCCAACCAACATCAGCCTCTGGAAGATCGTTGGCCCCCGGCGGGTTGTGGACTTCTGGAGCAAGGAGGGAAGCCGGCCATGTAAATAAATACCTTGTGACACTTGTCCTGGGTGTCTTTCAGCTCTTTGCTCTTAAAAAGGAGTTTCTTTTCCATGGAGCTAATTTTCGCGGGAGAATCCGAACGCAAAGCAGACCTGGAAAGAGAAAAGAGAATGTACTGTAAGGTTTCAGCGGTTATGCCGAGCCACTGAGATGCCAAAGAGAGTTAAGACTCCAGACGAGGCTTGCAAAAAGTATCAGCTTTTTTATATATGGCCATAGCAAAAGCTGGGTAACAAAACTA